>NC_088921.1:14447500-14647500 GCF_038396675.1 Hydra vulgaris | reverse complement strand
AGTTTGCTTACTGTTGAAACATGGTTTTAATTTTGTAAATTTAATATGATGTGAAATTTACTCTATTAATCATTAGTCAACAGTTAAAGAGAAGCTGGAGCTTAATTAAGAAATGCAAATCAAGGTAAAATCAAGGTAAATCAAGGTAAAAATAATTTTGTTTAGTGATAACATAATAAAACCAGTTACCACTATTTATTGCGTGTTTTTTCACTTTTTTTAACATGCTGCTTTGGAAACACTTTCTTTCACTCCCTCTCTCTCTTAGATGAGAGGGAAAATTAATAAAACTTTTGTAATTACGGAGCTCTTACGTATTTCTTTATACCACAATTGATAATGACCATTTATATATCGATTGTTCAAATATTGTAATAAATTAAATCTTTTTTAGTCCAAGTATTTTAGTTAATAAAATATCTTATTAAATTGTGGTCTTATTTGCCAGCGTTGCTGCATTTTTTTTGTCTAGCTTTTTTATAATCTTTTCTTTTTTAATTACTTTGGAGACAGTAATGTGTGCTTACAAATATTTTATGCTATGCGCTATTGTTGCTGTGTTTTGTGTCGATAGACTTAGGCTGTTATAGCTATTTTTTTATTCTTTTTATTTTCTGTTACTTATCCTAATTCTAATAACAATAAAATGCAAATAATATTTTTTAAATTAAAAATTGTAAATTTTTTTTTAATTTCTTTTTTCAGGTATTTGCAGGCTTTACTTGACTTTTATTTTTCTTGTACATGTGTTGTGACAGATTTTAAAAATAACTGATGATTACGCGGTCTTAATGTCGTTGACTATAAGCAATGATATTACTGATAGGGAGTCAAAGTTAAAATATTGTTTATAAATAAATTTGTATTTAATATTTTAGATAATATATCGAGTTATTAATGTTTTTGTTATTAATAATTTAATTTTTCTGGTGCTGAGCAAACAAATTGTTTTTTGTATAGCATTTCTCATTTTGATTTCAAATATGCAACTCATTTTTAATTTTTCAGTTGGGCCATTAATGGTACCAACAGTTTATAAAACAGTTGGCTTAGTGTTGGTAAAAGAGTTACGTTTTTTTCACGGTACCAACTAAATAGCCGACTGTTGGCCAAACTGTAGCAAATAATTGGTTATTAAGATCGGGCCAAATACTTACCAACTGTTTAACGTTTACTGGGTAGTAAACAAATTTTAAATTGAAAAGTGTGTTTAACACTTTGCTTTCTCTCATAAAAAAGTTTTGTTTAATATTTGCAGTATCACTATGTTTGTTCATATCAGTACTTTTATTGTATCAGAAATTTTGAAAGTCTTTTTAAATCATTTTTAAAATCTTTTTTTTAACTGCATTGCCTGGTTTTTATCGTCGCAATTGAACATTTTATTAAAAATTGTTCAATTTACTAATGTATTTGATCACTATCGTAATTAAATACATATAGTAAATTGAACAATTTGTAATGTTTAATATGCAACGATAAAAATTTGTAATGTTCAAAGCAACGATAAAAATCAGATAAAAACTCCAGTCAAATATATTGGGCTAGTGCAGTCAAATATATTGGGCTAGTGCCGTCGAACCTTGGACCTCTTGGTTCAGTGTTGGAAATCTAACCACTGCACCACAGCTGCCTTAAATTACCAAACTTATTTTTTTCGTATTTCAATGGAGTTTTATATGATTTTTTTAAACAATTTCATTTTTTTGTATTTTTATTTTTAGTTGTATGAACAGCGAAATATTTGTTGAAAAAAAAAATTATCAGCTAAAAATTTTTTTTTCAAAAATTTTTTTTTGTTAAAACATTTTAAATTATTATTATTATTATTATTTTATTAAACACACTCTGTAAATATGTTTACAAGGTAAAAATATATAAAAATAGTTTAAGATATATAAAGAGAGAATAAAGTGGATCACTTTAATGAAAGGAATGTTTTCTTCAAGAGTATTTTTGAAAATTGTTCGCTGTTGCTTTGTATTCCAACATTGAATTGCCTGTACTAAAATTTGATAAGTATCTTCAGGAATTTTATTTTCTGAAATATTAATTTTCACTTTCTTCTTATCCTGAATTAAGTTGTTCATATTTATCTTATGGATCTTACATAATTCCTTTATGTCACCTAAAAATGAATATTTTAGTGAACAATAGTTAAGCTGAGAATTGATGATTTCAAAAGTTACTTTATTATTTAATAGACAGATAAATAGGTTTATTTTATTTTATTGTATGTAAGATATCTCTCGAACTTTAAATAGAGAGTTTATATAGTTTTTGCTATACTTGAAGATATTAAAAAATGACTTAACTGCATTTCTTCCAAGTTTATTAAGTCTTTGCATTGTTGACTCTCTATTTTCACAGAGTTCCAGACCATGCGTTAGCGTCGGAACTGCTAAAGATGTATATAACTGAATAATTGAAGATGGATGTACAAACCGGATACCAGATTGAATCAGAGTTTGCTCTGTAGTTTGAAAATTTGATACCCTATTGCTAATATTTGAATCGATGTATACAAAAACGTTCTAAGTCATAAAAATTATTTTTAAGTCAGACAACTTTAACTATGTATAACACATATATATCACAAATTTTGATATATTTTTTAACAAGTCTAATATTTAAAGATGTCAAATAGCACCCAGATTTTTTTTTTGAATTTATTAAAGTAATAATTTTGGATTTAATAAGTTTTTTCTCGTTTCCCGAAAAAATAGTTTTTATGACTTAGAACGATTCATTTGTTCTATTTAGTGAGGCGAAAATAGATTTTTGTGTATCCCAAATAAAGCCTAGATGATTAAGTTTTTCATTTCGTATTATTTGATGGTCGTCTAGGATTATCTTGCAATTAGTTAATTGTCTTTTTTCTGAAAGCAACAGTAATCAGCCTTTCAAGACCAGATAGAGTAGAGCTAAGAAAAATGATGTCGTCAGCATAAGCAACAACACCTGTATAGTTTCCATGTATAGAAGTATCAACAACGTTATCATTTTTTATAGTTTCGAGTAACTTTTCGGTGTATATGTTATACAGGTAGGGGACAGAATAGATCCTTGTCTCACTCCTTGCTTAAGAGCAAATGAAACTGATTTGGAACCTAGGTAAGATAAATAGGTAATTTGTCTGGAAGTCAGTGACAGATTAAAACTATGTAATAAAGATGGATCAACTATATCAAAGACATGTCTTACAATACTGATGCTAACTAAAATAAGTAACTATGACTACGAGTCAATAAAAACACAAAATAACTACAAGTTTAACACAATCAGACAAAAAATTTTCGCTGTAATAAAAAAATGTATTAAAAGATATAAGCAATTGAAAAAGATTTATAGGCTGTCATATGGATTTGAAACTTTAATGTTTTTAATGCATTAAATTAAAGATTTATAGGCTATATAATAATAGTTAATGCTGATATATATTTAATATACTGGACAGTTGATGCTAACAACTAATATCAACATTTATAGAGTTGTAAATGACTGGAATGTACTAACACAAGAAATCATCGGGTTAACAAACGTAAATCAATCTAAGAACCACATTGTTAAATACTTTAAATCTTAACCTCAAATCTCAGATCTTGCATATTGTTTTTAATTCTTGTTAAATTTTTTGGCTGTTATTGACTGTTATAGACTGAACTCTACGTATTTCAGTTTCAGCTCTTATGAGTTACAGCGTCATTTCTATAATAACTTTGTCATAGCCTGGGCTCGTGTTATATTTTATATATAATAAAACACTACGCAACTCGATTATATTCAGGGTAAAGGCGTCTATGATGGCATAATGCCTATGATGGCATACCGGTCATATTTTAATAAATATTGGTTATGGCGAAAAAGTGATTAGACCAACATGTCTGTACTGACTTAACATTAGTTTTAGTGAAAATATGTCTCTTATGCACTAATATTGCTTTTATAATTAACAAAAATCGATTTTGGGATGTGTTATTGTATTTTTAATCCCTTTAAATATTTAAGATTGTGATTTTATTATTAACTGTGCAGAAATGAAATTTTCATGCATTTTATTTCCAAGTTTTGTGCATTTAGTGGAATATTAATTTTATTTTTATCTTTTGAACAAGGCAGACATTAAAGCTTGTTTAAATGAAAATGACTTACTGACGAATGTCATACTGACGAATTAGGTGTGTTGCAATATTGACGAGTTGAGAAAACCTTTTTTTTTTCATAAAAGCAACATACTTTTTAGTGAAGTAAAAGGAATTTTTATTTCACTAAAAATAATTGCTTCAAAAAACACATAAAACGCAATATCTCTTAAGCGCATGCGCAAAATTCTACACTGCTGTGTAGCACGAAAGGGGTAATTAGAATGATTACGCGTAATTTGTGGCATTTCTGAGGAAAGACTCTAAGGTTAAATGGAATCGTCAATTTACCCTTGATGCTAACTAGCCCCATCCTTCCCTATGCCATCATAGGAGCAGTAGTTGCCTATGACGACATACTTGTGCTTTTTTTTAAAATAAGAATAACTAATAAAAAAATAAAACTGATGAAAACTCCTAGGGCTATTATTCTTCTACATGTAACAAAAATGTATCCATATTGAAACTTTTGTTCTTGGTCTTCGGGATACTAAATAATGAAGCTTCAAATTCAAGCATATAATCATAGGCGCCTTTTCCCTAGTTCGTATTCATTCATACATTTGTTTAAATAAGTCAGATAAGCATCAAATGTTGAAAAACTCAATTATTTACTAGCTAATAAACTCGAGCTAACATTATTAAAAAAACTTTTTAACTCCTCTGCTATATATTGTTTTGTCACAGATTGATTTACCTTCAATTAAAAGTTTTTTTTTTTGGCAGTGTATTCATCTTAAATTTGTTTATACCAATAATACAGTATGCATGCGTTGTCGGGGGACGTCCGTCGGACGTCTTGCTGACGTCTAGACGTCCGTGAGAAGTCCGACGGACGTCCCCCAGACGACGTATGACCACTGGGAATTTCTTTAACGGCATTTCATGTTTTTTGAGCATTTTTGTTTTGTTTTCCTAATAATTATAAATAATAAATTTTTAGTCTTTCAAACATTTTTTTTTTCATTTTTGTAGATTTTTTCATTTTGATAAGATTTCTTTTTTAAGAATTTCTCATAAAGCTTTTGTTTTTGCTGTTGAGTAATCTTTTGGTTATACAGGGATTGAGTAGTGAATTTAAATTTATAATAGTTTTTTGTTCAGGAAACGTTATATTTTATTGCTTACTAAATAGCTCTTTAGCCTTGTAAGCTTCTTAAGATTGGAAAACGAGATCTTCATCAACAATTGTAAAATTGTAATAAACTGGTTTCATTGATTTGTCGCTTGTAAATAATACAATTTGAGGTTACAAACATTGTTTGTACTTAAAAATATTGGAAATTGGTTCGGTCAAATCAGTCTTCATTATACCTGAGATAAAGCAGGTGTTAACAAAGTCGTTACTTTTTATATTATCTTTATATGTTATTCTTGTTGGCTATAGTTGGAATGAGATTCTAAGAGAGTATCAACAAAATATTTAACGTTTTAATTTGAAGGTTGCTTTAAAATATCTAAATTAAGCTCACCTAATAAGTAAACATGTTTTCGTGTTTTATTTACTTTTATGAGAAAAGTAGGTTATAAATATATCATACAGCATAAATGATGTTTTTAGTTTGTATACTTTGATTGTATATTATTAAATTATTATTTTTGTTTGTTTGTATTTTTTTCATCAATATTATTTTTTTTATTCATATATTTATTTATTTTTTCATCATGACGGGGGCTAAAAGAAGACAATATTTGCCATATCATTTCGCCCCGACGTGCATTCATCAGTAAGCGTGTACAACAATAAAAATGATTATACATAAGATTACTTTGTATCATATCAAAAATAAATACAAATTTTACAATCATGTAAAGATCAGTTGTTAATCTATAATCAAAAGAAAATCGTAAAAAAAATAAAATTAAAAATAATTACACCTAAAAACTAAAGATAATTTAATAAGCTAATAGGATAATTTAAAGAAAATTTGAATTAAAGACAAGTTAATAAGATAGTTATTAAAAAAAAAACAACTAAAAACTAAAAAAAAAAAAAAAATTAAAAAAAAGAATCTTAAACAGAATTTAATATAAATAAATAAAGATTTATTAGAACAAGTTTAAAAAAAAAACACATGTTCTAAAGGACATGCAGGTGCAATAAATAGACACTGACAATATGCCCTTAAATAAGAAAACAAAGTACATAGGAACAAATATAGTTTATAATAGAAACATTCAAGATATCATTCATTTACTTTATAGACACAATCTTTATCAAAATTGCACGATTTTTATAGCTTTCTATTCACTCACTGACGAGTCCGCATTTTTTGATTTTTTGATTTTTTTTTTTTGTGGAGGCCAAAACTTCACAGCGCTTTTTGAAGCAATTCTTTTGATAGTACAGCCCTGAAATTTTACAAATAATCTTTTGCCGACTAACAATAGCTATATTTGTTACATTTGATTGAATAAGTCTTTTAGATTTAGTAAAATGAATTAATTTGTTTTTTAAGAGAGCGATAAATTTGTAATGGCAAGTTAGCGTAACGGTCCTCAGAAATTCAAATAAAAGTCAAGGTGTGTTTACATTTTGAAAATAAATGTAAATGCTCCTTTATGTTTACATTTGGTTATATACATTGAAAGAAATGAAAATCAAGAAAATTTAGTGATTTAAAGTTAGTTAACAAAGGATTAGTGCAATAAACATTAAGTATTGAAAGAAAAGAATTTGTAAAAATTTTTTCTGATACAGAAAAATTTTTTTTCTGATACAATCTGTACAGAAAAAGAAAAATTTTTTACAAATATTCCACTTGTTAATTTCAGACAAATAAAAATGCGTCCGAAAAAGAACAAATACATCAATCGAGAAGAAGACCCAACCAACATTTAAATTAATAAAAAAAAAATGCTCCAAATATTTTTGGAAACTTCAACGTAACTTTAAAAAAAACTAATCTCTCTCGCTTTTCTATTTCGAACCGTGGTTCTTGTCCATATTACAAATTAATATTCAAAAATACTTAACTGGAAAAATCGAATATTTTAAATACTCTGAAAACGTTATTTAAAGATATCACAACAACTTTATGAATATTTTTTAGCCCAAAAACATTTTAAGTTTTGTATAATTTTTGTTCCGAAACTTCCGAAACTTTGTTCCGAAACCAATGTAAACTCTAATAACACTAAAAACTCAAAAACAACAACAACAACAAAAATAAATAAAAATAATAAAATTATTTATCAACACGTGAACGACTATATATTACCTATGTAGCAAGTCGTCTACCAACTTATATTTATGTGTATTGAAATAAAGTTAAAAAAATTAAAAACTTCTTTTTGATTGCATTATTTGTTTTTTGCATTTTGCATTTTTATTTTCATTCTGCCGAAACTGATAACATCATTTTTTAAATATAAACTTATTTTAAATTGAAGTATCCAAAAATATTAGTAACGCATAGCGGTTTCTTGACGAAAAGACCTTCGAGCTTTGCAAATTTCCCGCGTTCTTTGAAGTAATTTCCAATACTTTACAGTTTTATATATTTTTTTTTATAACGTAACTTTGTGATTTTTTTTTTAATTTTACTTACTCTGTAAAGATTCTATTATATATTACGAATTTGTAAAGATTAAAGAAAAAAAAAATTAAAAAAAAAAGAAAAAAAGTAAATAAATAAATAAGTAACAACTCCAATAGATGTTATTACAGTGAATAGTGTTACCCCCTGTTCGCGAAAAACAAGTTCAACTTTTTGCCGTAAAGTAAGTCTGTTATCATAAATTATGCAAGTTAATTTGTTGAGATATTTTTTTATTCAGTTGCTTTCTTTTATTTTTATTTAGGCTGTAAAGCAACCTTTTCAACATTAGTTGATCTTGATGGTAATTTCAAAATTTTACTTTATTAATGTAATGTAGTTCTAATTAGCTGCCGAACTTCTGCTATCTGACTGTTTGAATTAATTTTAAAATCAGCAATTCTAGCGTTAATTTCACTAATTTTTTTAAAAGCTCGATCACAATTTGACTTATACTACGAAAATTGACTATATATATGTGGACATATATATAGTCAATTTATTTAATTTTTTTTTTTTTTTTAATTTTTTATTGTTTTTAACGATTTTCATGTGAGTGTGTATTGTCTATAATTATCAAATGTATTGATTTTAATTAGTTTATTCTTGTTAAAACTATTGTAACCATCAACAAAAAATAAAGTTTTTAAATTAAATTAAATTAAAATAACTTGAACTGCACGTTCTTTGCTCCTTTCTTCAGCAAGTCGATCACTTGTACTTTGCATCTCTTTTCTTATGTTGCTAGTTTTTACTTTTGTTAAAGCATCGGTAACCTTAGTTACAATTTTATCTAAAGCAGCTATAACTTGTTACCCATTTTCTTCAAAAAACTTTTCAATTGGTGTATTCATTTTATCAACAAGTTCATTAGTTGTGTTAAGATCTGCGTCGGATAATTTAAAAAAAACAAAAAAAAAAAACTTTATTATCCCTAAATCTCTACGCACATACTGCTTTATATTACTATCATTCAAAACATTGAATTTTGTTCTATGGTTTTTTGTTCACGGAATTCTGTAAGGTCTATTTGTCCTCGGCGCTACACCATCAAAAATAAGATGGTCGTCGGCGCTACACGATCAAAATTTTGGTCGTCAAAATAATAAAATTTGTTCCTTATCCTTTTTCTATCTATTTTAAATTCTTTTTCTTTCCAAATAAGTTCAAGTCTTTTATAAAAAACATCTAGTGTTTTTATTATTTTAAATTTTTTTACTAGATTATCATCCTGAAAAGTAATATTTTTTTAATTAAAAGTGCCATCCACATTATCTATTTCACTTCTAAGAAACAAAGTTATTCCTCCTGATTCATATGGAGTTTCAGGAAATCCTATTTCCACTGGAAAAGCTTCCCTTGGCTCAATATCAATAAATAATGATTCTGCACTTTTATCAGGTAGCAAACGATCAATTTTGCCTAAGTCAATAGCTTCTGCCATCTTGTAAACAACAATATATTAGATAGTAATCTCACGAATAATTAAAGCAAAAATGAGTTTATCTCTTCAATCAAGTTACGGTACTTTATTAGACCCTCGGCCTACACTTACTACATTGTATGATGTCCGAGGTAAAATACAAATTATTACTGTCAGTTTAAATACAGCAACACTAGCAAATCCATCATTTTTTAATTCGTTTTCCAACTTTGTCACCGTCCATGAAAGTAGTGCCGTGGTCAGTCTGTTTGATTTACCATGCTTACAATAAGAATTAAAGGTCAGGAAATTGAAAATACTTTTGACAATGATGATTATTGGAGTGTTCGAGATTTGTTCTTACCAGTAAATCTAAATCAGTACGATTTCTTCCAAACAGATTAAGCAAAGGTATCGATATATATATATATATATATATATATATATATATATATATATATATATATATATATATATATATATATATATATATATATATATATATATATTTTAAACATCTTCGCTTCCAAAAAGGCTGCAAGCAGCCACTAATTAAAGTTGGAAGTTACTGAAAGAGAAAAATAAAGATTATAGAGCAAGATAACGATTGACAGCGACTTAAAAGATTGCAAATTATATGAGTCAGGAAAGCAAGATGAAGGAAGCGAATTCCAAAGAGCTGATGTTCGATGAAAAAAACTAGTCGAATAAACGTTTTTGGAGCACTTAGAAACAGTCACAGAAAAAGGATGACACTTAATTGAATGACGAGTAACACGAGAATGAATTATAGTAGATGGCACAAGAGATGCTAGCTCTTTAGAGCAGTGCCCATTAAAGTATTGTAGAAAAGAGAAAGAGAAGCAACATTACGACAATGTGATAATGGTTGGAGGTTGGCTGCAAGAGCAGGTCCAACTATGTTTACAACGCGTTTTTGCACCTTGTCTAAAAGAGAAAGGGCATCATTAGAGGATCCGCCCCAGATATGGCAACAATATTCCATACAAGGCCGGATTTGAGATTTATAGAGATAGAGAATAGAATCCGGAGTAAGAAAGTGACGAGCTCGATAAAGAAATGCAACCTTAGGAGATGCTAATTTTACAACTGATTTGATATATGGTTTCCAAGAAAGATTGGAAGTAAGAGTTAATCCTAGAAGATGAAGAGTAGGTGACTCATCGAGTACATCACCGTTCAAAAATATAGGAAGATCTAAAATAATGCGATATTGATTGGCTAAAAAAAATTGAGTTTTATCTGATTTAAAGTTGACCAGCCACTGTGAGCCCCATGCTGTAGCAGAAGTAAGATCCTTTTCAAGCTCAAATGCCCCCTCCAAGCAATCAGAGGGTGTTGGTTTTTTATCACGACAAGAATAAATGGTAGTGTTATCAGCAAACAATGCCACCTTAGATGAGAGAATATCTGGAAGATCGTTAATGTAAATAAAAATAGTATAGGGCCAAGGATAGAACCTTGAGGAACCCCTGAAGTTACAGAATAAGAAGAAGAGTGTTGCCCATCAAGGACAACTTTTATGTTACGATTGGAAAGGAAGGATTCGATGATCTTAAAGATGTTGCCGGATACACCATAAGAAAAAAGCTTATGGAGAAGACAAGCATGCCAAACTTTATCAAAAAGTTTTGAAATGTCGAGAGCGAAGGCCTTAACCTCTCCACCTTTATCTAATGCACGATAAAACCTGTCAGTTATTACTAACAAATCAGCAGTAGAACGAGAAGATCAAAATCTATATTGATGGTCAGAAAGTAAGTGATTAGATTCAAGATGAGAAATTAAGTGTTTGTTAATTAAAGATTCAAAAACCTTGCTTATGATAGGAAGAAGACTTATGGGACGGTAGTTAGACGAATCAGATTGCTCTCCAGAATTTTTGAAGATAGGAATAACAGATGCCGCTTTCCAGCAGGCTGGAAAGCAAGACTCTGATAAGCATTTGTTGAATAGTTTTGAGAGTATAGGCGACAGCTCCGGAGAACACTTCTGCAAGATACTAACAGGTATGTTGTCCGGGCAACAAGCTGTAGAAGAGTCTAGGCAGGAAAGCACTTTAGATACAGATGCTGGAGTGATATGAATGTCAAGCAATGGATCAACCTGTTTGTTGGCAATATCAGGTAGTAAGCAACTAGTGGAATCAAGAGATGATATTGATGAAAAGTTTTTAGCAAACAATTCAGCTTTGTCTTTTGGTGAGGTGACAAAGTCTGAACCATACAAGAGAGGTGGAATTATAGATTTGCCATTATTATTGATATTATTAAAGATTCTCCAGAAGTCACGAGAGCTTAATTTTTGAGATGAGATACGAGATTTCATGACCTGAGAATAGCGGGTTTTGGCGTTAGACAAAACCTTTTTACAGTTGATTCTAGCAGTAATAAACAGACGCCTGTTTTCTGGAGAATTGTTTTGCTGATAAATATGGAAGTAACGGTTTCGATTGGCAATCGCAGCAGCACAGTGTGAAGAAAACCATGGAGGAGAGTGAGGCTTGACCTGGAATCGTCGAGAGGGAATAAAAGATTCCATGCCAGCCTGAATCCACGAAGTTATGTAAGAAGCACATTTGTCGATAGGAAGACGAAAGATTTCTACCCAAGGGCCATCACGAAGAAAATCACGGAAAGAATCCCAGTCAGCTTTACTGTAGTTGTAAGAGGTTCAATAATAGGGGGATTCAGGTGATGAAGTAGAATGAGATATTAGTTTTAGGGAGATCAAACTGCGATCAGAAGCACATAAGGGTGTGCTTCTGATCACAGTTTGATCTCACATGTGGAGAAACTGAGCACTGACTAGGATCAGAAACAAGACATAAGTCGAGTAGAGAAGGTAAATGATTCGGGTTGTCTGGAAAGCGAGTTGGAAAGTTGACTATTTGAGTTAGGGATTGAGAAAGGCAAAAGTTGTGGGCTTTAATGCCTGCTGAATCACTGACACTAGAGCCAAGCCATTCAGAGTGGTGAGCATTAAAGTCACCAATAACAACTATATTAGCTGATGGATAAAGAGAGAGGGCTTGGTCAATAAGATCAGAAATAACCTCAAAAAGTGTGCAGTCTTGAGATGAAGGAGAGCGATATAGAACAAAGAGAAAGGCAATAGAGTGAAGTGGTGCTAAACGATTGCACATAAAAGAATAGTCTGTGGATTCAAACCTAGTTTCACGACAAATGGGTGAATTCTTACGAATGTAAATGCCGAGACCAAGCATGTGACTATTGGAGTCTTTACGAATTAAAGGAAGATAACCATCAACACTAAGATCACAAGATGAGACAGCTGAACTCAAATTAGTCTCACAAAGAGCAAGTAGGTCTGGTGAACTTTGCAAGAGATAAGACTCAACAGAAAAAATGTTACTTCGAAGACCACGAATATTAGTGATAGGTTTAGAGAACTTGGTGATGATGATGGTTTTTTGTGTTTTATAGTTTTTGGTACTTTATTCATTTTTAAATAAGATTGAAGAACTTGACTCAAAGCATAGATAGTACTCAAAACACTGTTTAATAGCCCAATCAATTGTCTCATTACTACTAATAAACCCTAAGCCGTAACAAAGGGCTCCAAATGTGGCCTCCGCAATGCACACCAAAAGTACAAACAGGGACACCATCCATGCGCAACATGGCACTGTTAATACTTTGATATTTTTTAGCTGTTGATGGAATCAGCCTCTCTGAGAGCTACCACAGAGTTCGGGAAACCTGACTACCAGCCGGCCTCAGAACCATAAAACTGAGTTTTAGAGCTGTACCCTCATAAGGAGATAATAGAATGAGTTGCCTCGTCATAAAATCAGAGACACAAGCGAAACCCATGCATTGAGTCAAGAAGATCCAGCATTTAACATCCTAAACTGGAAACAATGTATTAAAAATACATCTGCGCCAGCCTAATAGATGAAAAAGGGGTGCGAGGCTGGTCAACAGATAGAATTTGTTTACCCCTTAAGTCTTCTCCTAGGAGGCCTTCTACAAGACACCATATCTAGCCTTTGCTCAACCAAGAGCCCTATATATATATATATATATATATATATATATATATATATATATATATATATATATATATATATATATATATATATATACATATATATATCGTTAATTTAAGTATTAAGAACTATTTTAAGCGCAATTCTGTAAACAGTATGACATTATGTTAAATATTTGAGGCATGAAGCATATATATATGAAATGAACTACAAAAACTATAAAAACTTATTTAAAAAAACAAAAAAAACACTCTAAAAAATTAATTTTGCATAGTTGCTAGAAAAAACCAACGGCGACACTAAAAAAACGTGGAATATAGTTAAACAAATAATTGGTAAAAATAAATGTGTAATAAATAATCTCCCCCAAAAGCTTTTAATTGACGGGGAAATGATTAATGATAATAAAAAAAAAAAAAAAATAGCTGAAAAACTAAACTGATTTTTTCTTGAAATAGGGCCGAACTTAGCGAGTAAAACTCCGCCAAGTACCGTAGAGTTTGAATCTTATATTAAACCGTGTAACACTATTATGGAAAAATCTAGTTTAAATCTAAGCAAGATAAGGAATGCTTTTAATAGTCTTAAAAGTAATAAAAGTGCAGGCATTGAAAAAATTAGTGTAAATGTTGTTAAGTCAGTTTTCGATATTGTTGAACCGTCATTATTTCATATTTTTGACCTATCATTAAAACTAGATGTTGTGCCAAAAAAACTTAAAGTTGCCATAATCACTCCAATTTTTAAATCTGGTGACGAAACTAATATTTCCAACTATAGACCTATTTCCGTCTTACCTTGCTTCTCAAAATTATAGGAACGAATTATGTACAACAGACTTTATTACTATTTGATGTTAAAAAGTTTGCTGTACAGTATCAATATGGGTTTAAAAAAGATAATTCAACTAACCATGCGGTAATCGAACTAATTAATCATGTATCAGATGCATTCAATAATGACTATTTTACCTTAGGAGTTTTTATTGATCTGTCAAAAGCCTTTAACACTGTTAACCATAAGATACTTATAAAAAACTGGAACTCTATGGAGTAAGAAATAAAAACTTACTTTGGTTTGAAGATTACCTGGTGAACAGGTCACAATGTATTATTTATAAAAAAATTGAAAAAGAAAAACCCATTACATGTGATGTGCCCCAAGGTTCAATCTTAGGACCGTTATTATTTTTGATTTGTACTTAGCATCAAATATTTTAAATGTTATATTGTTTGCAGACGACTCCAATCTTTTTTATTCCAACAAAAACATATAAGTTCTCTTTAATATATAAAATTAAGAACTATTAAAAATAAACGAGTGGTTTTCTTTTTTTTTTTTTTTTTTTTTTTTGTTAGTTCACCTCCCCAAGGCCCAGAAGGCCACTACAGACGAGGAGGCTACTAAATTGTGGTTTTAACCCTCTCTCAACTCTATAACTCCGAAACACGAACATTGACGAAAAAGGCCGCTGCACGGAGAAACAAGTTGAGCGCGGTACTACCAGGGACGTGGTGGGAATCGAACTCGGAACCTCTTGCTAATGAAGCAAGCGCTCTACCACTACACCACTACCGCATTTACAAGTAATAGGCTTTCGTAAAATGTAGAAAAAACTAAATTTTATTTTGTTCTCTAAATCTTATAAACGTGATGATGTTCCTCTAAAATTACCTAATTTTTTAATCAATAAAACATTTAATAAAAGGGAACCAATCGTTAATTTTTTAGGAGTAATACTAGATGAAAATTTGTCATGGAAACCACATATAAAATACATAGAAATTAAAATCTCAGTAAATATTTCCATATTATATAAAACTAAACCATATCTTAACCCTGCTTCCTTGAAAAAAATATACTTTTCATTTATTCATAGTTTATCTCTTACTGTAATATTGTATGGAGTAGTACTAATTATAGTAAATTAAAAAAAATTTATAGTAAGCAAAAACACACATGCAGGATTTTATTTGGTGCACACAGATTTTTTCATTGCGAACCTCTTTTAAGGAAGCTTGGTGCCCTAAGTATCTATTAACTTAATATACACCAAGTTCTACAACTCATGTTTAAAATAAAACATGGGTTTTCTCCTATTGTATTTCTTTATGTTTCTCCTATTGTATTTCTTTATGTTTCTTTGTTTATGTTTATTTGTATTTCTTTATGTTTCTCCTATTGTATTTCTCCTATTGTCTTACTTTAGTGAAATCTCGCACAAGTATTCTACTAAATATTCAATTAACAACTTTATTGTACCAAAAACTAATTTAAAACTAAATTCTTACCAAATCCAATACCGTGGATCGTTTCTATGGAAACACTTTTCAAAATTTATTACAAAAAAAAAGAATATTCAAAACATCTCTTTGGAACAATTAAGGAAAGAATCTAAGAGTCTCTTATTGCAAAATGACTTTGATTTAGAATAGCTCTTTTAAAATAAATACATAAATTATATAAATTATCTAAAAAAAAGTTATTGTAATTAAAAAAAAAGTTATTGTAATATTGTAAATAATATAAATTATCTAAAAAAAGTTATACTTCTCTTTTGTTGCAGTTTTATTATTATTTAATTTTTCTTCTTTTTGTTAAAAACTTTTATACTTTTATATTGTTGTTAATCTTTGATATATTGAGTTATATTCTAATACTAATATTTGTATTATATTAATATTTAAATTGTAACTAATAAATTCTTATAATGTACTTAGCTACTTTTCTTTTTTGTATATAAACTGACGATTTTTTCTTTCTATTTAAACTTTTACAAGTTTAAATCTTTTTTACATCAAAACATGAACAATATAAAAAAATTTTACAAAAACACTTTCCGTTAGCAGAGCATAATTTTTTTTAATTTTTTTTTGGTTTTAGTTTTAAATTAGTTGTGCACAAGTTTTCTATATACCAGGCTTTTGTAAAAACTGTTATTAAAAAAAGTCATAAAGTATAACACACCCTATTAGGTATCTTTATCGACTTATCAAAGGCCTTCAATACAGTTAACTATAACATCCTAATATTAGGATGTTATAGTTAACTGTACTGAAGGCCGTTGATAAGTCGATAAAGATACCTAATAGGGTGTGTCATCATTACTCCATAGTACTATTTTAATTTTTACCCAATAGGGTTATCTACTATTTTATACTATTACTATTGTTACTATTACTATTATAAATACTATTACTATTTACTGTTTTATACTATTATTATTATTTAATACTATTACTGTTTTATACTATTATTATTATTTAATACTATTACTGTTTTATACTATTATTATTATTTAATACTATTACTGTTTTATACTATTATTATTATTTAATACTATTACTGTTTTATACTATTATTATTATTTAATACTATTACTGTTTTATACTATTATTATTATTTAATACTATTACTGTTTTATACTATTATTATTATTTAATACTATTACTGTTTTATACTATTATTATTATTTAATACTATTACTGTTTTATACTATTATTATTATTTAATACTATTACTGTTTTATACTATTATTATTATTTAATACTATTACTGTTTTATACTATTATTATTATTTAATACTATTACTGTTTTATACTATTATTATTATTTAATACTATTACTGTTTTATACTATTATTATTATTTAATACTATTACTGTTTTATACTATTATTATTATTTAATACTATTACTGTTTTATACTATTATTATTATTTAATACTATTACTGTTTTATACTATTATTATTATTTAATACAATTAATGTTTTATACTATTATTATTATTTAATACTATTACTGTTTTATACTATTATTATTATTTAATACTATTACTGTTTTATACTATTATTATTATTTAATACTATTACTGTTTTATACTATTATTATTATTTAATACTATTACTGTTTTATACTATTATTATTATTTAATACTATTACTGTTTTATACTATTATTATTATTTAATACTATTACTGTTTTATACTATTATTATTATTTAATACTATTACTGTTTTATACTATTATTATTATTTAATACTATTACTGTTTTATACTATTATTATTATTTAATACTATTACTGTTTTATACTATTATTATTATAATACCTACTATTTTATACCTAATAGGGTCACTATTACTCCATAGTATTATTTACTCCATAGTACTTTATTTTTTTAATTATAATCAAAAAATATAGTACAATGGAGTAAATAATCAAGTGTTTAGGTGGTTAACAGTTACTTAACAAACCAAAAACAATTTGTCGTCGGAAATGACAACTATCTCAACAATTGTTTAAATTGCTGTTTGTTAAAAATTTAAACCAGTGGAGTTCCACAAGGTTCAATCTTCGGACCTCTTCTTTAATTAGTCTATACAAACATAAGCAGTGTTAAGATATGGTATTTAATTAATCTAAATAAAGCTACTAATCTGATGAGCATCATGTTCACTGATGATACTATTTTATTCATCTCTAAGCGTGATATTAGCGAACTTTTGCCATTGCAAATAAAATCCCACAACTTTTATTACCCTGTCATAATCCAATAAATTAACATTAAATAAGTGACACAACTAAATGGTTTCTTTTTCATTCGCTTAGGAAAAACATTTTTTATCCTTAAACTTGCCTCAAATCTTTATTGATGAAATTGAAGTAAAAAGAGGCTCCGTTTTTAAATTCTTAGGTGTTTATCTCGATGTAAACCTTACTTGGAATAAACATATTATGTTAGCACTTTAGTCTCTAAAAACATTAAAGTTTTATACAAAGCTCAAACTTGACTCGATAAAATAACTTAAGAAAAATTTATTTCTTATTTACTCATTGCTCAGGGACGAATCTAGGGTCTAGGGTTAGTGAGGGGCGGATCTAGGGTAAGTCTAGTACGTCTGTAGACGTAACCAAAAATAAAACTGAATCTAGAAAAACAAATTAGTTAACATAATATTTTAATAATTGTGTATAAAAATAATTTTATTTTGATTAGATTACAGTTTTATTATCCGATTTAAGTTTTATAAACACTAATATAAAAAAAAATTGCTTCTTGTTTAGAGCGGTTTATTAAGTTTATATAAAATTTTCTTAACTTCTTTTGTTAAGGTATTAATTAATAAAATTTAGTTAAAAGGATCAGGGGACGTCCCCAATATTATTTTATTAAACAATAAAGAAAAATTTTGAAACTTAAATTCAAACATTTTTGCAGAACATTTTTGGTGGAAAAAGTATACTTTTGTTTTGTATACTTTTCACTTTTTGTGTTAGTTTCTACTAAAATGTTTTTTGAAGTTTAATTGTGACGATAGAAGGACTACATCATATCTTTTAGTGACTTTTACGGAATCATATCTTTTAGGTACTTTTACCTTAAGAGCTTCATTTATGCGAAGCCCTTTGGTTAAACTTAAAAAGGGGACATCCATTTTAATATTACTGAGTTGTGAAAAGTGATAAACTTTCTTCTCTGTGAAAACATTGAAAATTTACTTGCTATCTTTCCATTAACTTCATGTGAATGAGAGTGCACATTGTGTTTGGTACAGGAAAACCACCAAAATGGTTTAGCTTTGATGATTATTTATACAGAGTTGGTATTAGATAAAAAAAGACATTGGTATGTTTGGTAGTAGTAGTCGCAATTGAATTGTTTTAGCTTTTGAATAACGTTAAAATAAATATAAAATATGAAAAAAAACTTTTTAAATTTAATATATAAAAAACAAAGTACAAAAAAAAATTAGTTTTTTTTGTCAATAGTAAAAAAAACCGACTATTTTTGTAGCCATGTATCCTTATAGTACGCTATTTGACATTAAGCAACTATTGGAATTCATTATTTTTTCAAGTTGGGTTCGGATAAATTGCTGTTTGTGACACCAACAACACCAATATTGTGTTATCATTCTTTATATTAAAATGCTATGTTGTAATTTGTATGTTGTAAATGTATGTTGTAATCTTAGGCCCACCATTATTCCTACTCTATAAAAATGATTTATATTTATCCAAAATTTTAAATGTTATTTTATTTGCTGATGATTCGAATTTTTTTTATTCAAACAGCAATACAAAAGACCTTTTTAGAATATCTAACAAAGAATTATTAAAATAAATGACTGGATTACAAATAATAAACTTTCAGTAAATGTTGGGAAAACTAAATTTATTTTATTCCACAAACCTAGTTGGAGAGCTAACCTTTCTTTAAATCTCCTCATGAAAAAAAGCAGTTATTAAAAGAGAGTCAACGGTTAACTTTCTTGGAGTGATTATAGATGAAAATATTGGATGGAAATATCATATTAAATCTATTAAAAACAAAATCTCCAAAAATATCTCAATGTAATATAAAGTTAAAACATTTCTATGTTTTAACTTTATATAACATTATTCCGGCCTATAGTATATTACAATACTATAGGCCGGATTGCTAAAATTTGTTTTTAACCTAATTTTTTAAGACATGTGACCCAAGCATGGGTAAATTAAATAATAAATTTATTGTCCTACCGGGCAATGAAGAATTATTGACAAACCTAGGTAAAAAGGACTATTTTCTAAATGAAAATAATGTAATTTTATTTGCAATAATAAATTATGTAAGGATTTAAGGAAATGTAGGAATATTGTGGTGCAAAAAGTTGCTCTCCATTTTGGACAGCAAACTAGCTCTATTTTCATCAAAAGCGTAACCTGCCTCTGAGAATAAAAATGTTACTTAAATTTTAAACAGTTAAAATATAGTTAATTATATAATAATAAAGTTAATAATATTAATACATAGTTAATAATAATAATATATAGTTAAAAATAATAATAATAATATATGGTTAACAATATTTAAATGGTTGAAATAGAGTTAATAATATAGGATTCATATTACAGTAAATATTTCAATATGAATCTAAATGTAATAATAGAAAATATGGAAATAATTTTAAATATAAATATTATGCAGGTTAAAACTAAATGCATAAAATTAAAAAAAACAACATTTTATATTTAAATGAAACAAGAATCAAATTTCTTTTTCTCTCCCATATTATCAAAATTTGACAATAAAATTTATATCATCGAAATATTTATTAAACTTTATTCCCTATACCACAAAGTGATAAGTGAATGTATATTTTGTTTTATTATGTTATATCTAATGAGCAACACCATTACACCTGTAGGCATCAGCAGTCTTTAAGTTCAGTAAATTAAATATTTGTGCTTTGCTGCATATAATCTACACACGGAGTGACTTGAGCATTAATTGTTTTACTCCCTGTAGTATCCCCACCAAGTCCCTGGTAGTACCGCACTCAATTTGTTTCTCGGCACAGCGGCCTTGTTCGTCAAGTTTCATGTTTCGGAGTTAAGGATTTGAGAGAGGGTTATAACCACAATTAAACAACCTCCTCGCCTATAGTAGTCTCGGCCTTAGGGAGGTGAATTAACAAACAAAAACAAAAAAAACATAAGACATTATAACGGTATAATTTTATGACGTGTCACGAGTAAAACTGGTAGATAAAGATATTAAAAGAAGAAACCACCAAAGCGCCAACAAAGTATATTTCTGAAAATTTGTCTTGTTATCAAAATTATATTTTTTGCCGATATGTTCTCGGCTCTCACGATGCTATTTGTTTTTTTTAATTTTAAGAATATCGTTATCTGGTTTCCTGTTATGTAATATGTTACTATAATTATTACCACACATTTTAGTTCATTAAGGCATACATTTAGTTACAACTTTTAACTTATACATTCTGACAGTTAATTAAATCATCAGAAATAAAATTAACAAACGCATAATAAAAATGGAGCACTCTAATAAAAGAAAATTTCGTGGAGGTGCAGAATAATAAAAATAACATTGATTAAGCAAAAAAAACGTCCCAAAATTGATCAGATGTTTAAAACATAATGTTCACCTATTCAATACGTCGAGGTATTTAATTGTTTTAAATACTCTTGGTTGCTATAACTTATAAGTTATGATTTTCTTATATATTTGAATTTTTTAATTAATGACAGCAAAATGAATACTAGATTCTAAATAGGTTTAATCCCTATAGGTCATAACGCACTATAATGTTCTTGCGCAAACGTCGTTGTTTTAAAGTCATTAGTTATAAGTCATTAACTTTCTTATTCTTTTATTAACTACGACGATTTTCCAGTTATATTTCTTACTTTTAAACTATTTTTTTATTACAAAGGCGAAATTAAAAATATTTAGGTTTATTGGAACTAGCCTTTTTCAAAAGAGAGTTTAAAGGCTTTTAAAATTATAAAAACAAAGACTAATGACAGTGAATATCTTTTCTTGGAATAAAAAGATGGCGAATATTAGTATTTTTTCAAACTTTGAGATCGAGTTGGAGTCCTTTACTTTAATAAAATTTGTTATTGAATACCATTTTTTTTTGTTTTAAACGACGATCTTTCAGAATCTGCAATTAAAATCTGGAAATTTAGAGGTGGTGCAAAAATGTATTAGCGTCGATTTATTTTATAAAGAAGACATTTAAAATGTTTTCTTTTTTAAATAAATCGAACATTTGAAACGTTTGATTTATTTAATAATCTTTATTAAATAAATCAAACATTTGGAATGTCAATACAGCAATAAGTATGAAAAAAAAAAAAACTTTAAGATCTTACACAAAAATCGATTATTGCCTTTTTTATTTCATTGATAGTTTAGATTGTAGTAAAATTTTTTAAGCATTTTATTTAAATGTTACATAATATTTCATTATTTGAAAAAGTAAAATGTTAAGTCACGAGAACCTCTTGAAGTTTATTTCTTATAAGGAACCTTTTAGGATTTTTAGAAGTTTAATAAATGTAGCTTATTTTTTTTATTTTTATAATTTAAAAAAATGTATCAAGTAATGTATCAAAGCCTTTCTTTATTTTGTAAAACGATACCATTCTTTAAAAATGTTTTGCAAGAAGTTTTAAGGTTGATGCGTGTTTCCATACCGCAAAGATAGGTGGTGTCTTTAGGTTTGCAAATTTCGTAAATATATTCCACATTATTATTTTAAGCATGAAAAATTATTTGTTTTGATACATTTACGGCAGAGATAAAACAATCGAGGTCGATGTGTTTCGAAGTCGAAATCGAAACTTCGATGTCGTTAAAAGTCGTGTGTTAACGTGTTTCGAAATCGCTAAAAGTTGTATAAAATTTAATTAAACGACTTTCGAAATCGTATTACTTCGAATAAAATATATTTTCGCGGTATTCAATATCGTAAAAAGTTGTATGAAATTTAATTTGACTGTTTTCAAAATCGTATTAGTTCAAATAAATTATATTTCCGCGGTTTTTAATCTTAAAAAATTATGTAAATTCGAAAATGGCGTGTTTTAAAATTGTTTAAAATTTCTAAAGGCTTTCAAACTTGTATGTGGCTGTACTAGTACTACTATGCTTTTCTCTTCTCTTCTCCTAGACTCTATCTCTTAGATTTGGAAAAAATTACAATCAATGAGAAGCTACCTATGTTCAGGTTCAAAGACACCGATATAAAGTGAAGTGAAGTGAAAACTGGTTTGGTATATGCTAGCAATCTCTGCCCTTCTAAGTTCTAATTTCTTAACAATAAAAATTTGAAGTATACGCTACAACAACATTACAGAAGTACAGAATATACAAAAGATATGCTAAAACCCTAGCATTTATTTAATAATCATTCCAGATTTCAAAAATCCAATTCCTTAAACATGTTAAAAAATTATTTGCATATTATCGGTTATCTAATCTAAATTATTCCTAGCATGCTATTCTAGTAAAGAATATTTAGTAGTCCGCTTCCAGTTTTTCGTTTTCATTTTTTTGTGCTAGTTCCTGGCCTTGGGATCCCAAATGATTTTTGTCTTGCCTTTCCAGTTCAACAATACTGGAGATTTCATTTTTAATGTAGAGTATCATTATCATTATCATCCAAGTCTGAGTCATCATCATCATTTTGATTTCTGTCTGGAGCAAGTCTAGCTTCCACTTGTTCTTTGGATTCCCAAACTGGTATAAAGGAGTTTAACAGATCGAAGTTCTCTCTTGTGCTAGTCCTGCCAAGATGGGCATCTCTGCGATGTGTCCACCACCAGTCAAGGATATCAACCTTCAAGTCTATCACTGTTGTTTCTCTAAATTTTGCCCACTCAACGGTAATCGGAGGACTCTCAGCTGTAGCATTTGTTTGCCTGAATTCAGTGGACACAGTCTACAAGGAAGGGAGGAAGTTAAACGTTTAGTAAACTTCCTATAACTTCGCTTACTTTAATCTAAAATTGTTTAAATTCAAATAATTTTGAAAATGTTCGTTTAACTTTGAACCGCTCCCTCCCTTGTATGAAATCGTATCCTCAAATTAAAATTTGTATAGCTTTGTTTGTTCAATTGTATTAAGATTAGCAGAAGTATATTTAACTAGTTTTAAAGAAATTTATTTTTAATGTTATACTTAATAGCTATTACCTTTGCTGCTGCCTTCCAGAATTTAGTCTCACCATCATCTTCAAGAAGCTCATGGGTGATCTCATCTGAGACATTGATTATACTTTTCAGGTGTGCCATCCAGTCTGCTGTTGTAGGATCACTGATTTTTAACTTGTCAAAAATCTCATCCCTTATACCATAAGCGTGCAGTTGTTGGCCTTTCAAGAAAGGGTGTAGCATGATGTCACATCTTCCTCTTGAGAATTATTTATCGAGTTCTACAAAGATTCCTATAAAGGAGAGGTAATTTGAAGCGAGTCAATAAAAAATCAATAAAATTTGACATAAAGCCGTATAACTTTGCTTCATCGCCCCGTAACATCCATTATTTAACTAAGTTACCAGTGCCAACTGTTTCCAATTCATCTTCTGCCTCTTCAACTTTGTCCTCCTTGGCAGCTTCTGCGAGTAATGGGTCTTTGGCATATTTGTTTGATGTTTTACAATGTTTAAATCGTATTAAATAACGTACACAAGTTTTTTCAAATTCGTTAAATATAATGTAAACAAGTTTATACAATTTTCATAACCGTAAAGTTTTGATTTACAAATTTATTTTGGCTTTCAACATCGTTTTAATTAAGTTTTAACAACTTTTAAAGGTTTTCAAAGTCAATTAAAAGTTAAAGCTACAACTTTTTACGGCTTTCATAACCGTTTTATTAACTTTCTTTCGAAGTTTAACGGATTTCAATTTCGTTTTATTTAAGAAACTTTGCCTAACTGACGGCTTTCAAAGTCGAACAAAAAATATACTATTTTGAAAACCGTAACTCTATTGTTTTTTCTTTAATTCGAGACATATGTTTTGGTATAATTACGGTACACTAATATTCACTACCTAACGAAGTAACATTGTGAAAAACGTAATTTGCATGTTTCATTGCGCTCTGAGTGGCAGGTTCACTTTGAAAAATTTACTAAACAAAACCAAAGCTGAAATTTTTTAAGACAAAACACTTTTCCAAAAAAATTTAACCTCCGATTTCTTCATACCAGCTTACCTTCTGCTACCTTGCTCACTAAAAGCACAAGGCAACAGATCGTTAAAATCAACAAATGTAAAACTTTCAGTAAGGACAATCTGCACATCTTTGTCTACTGTCCTCCTTCTGTTACAATTTGGGAATACTTTAAACATGTATATAACTCCTTGACATCCTAAAACAACTTTTCTCCAATAAATTTGATATTTTCGATTGAAACAGCGAATTTATCGGAGAAAAAACCCTACCTCGCAGCTGCTGTTGACAATCATTCAAACCATTATGAGTGAAATATGGAACGGCAGACGCTACCATATGTTTACCAATTCGAAAATTGACCCAATGGCAGCTGCCATTGGGTCAATTTTCGAATTGTTAAACATATGGTAGCGTCTGCTACCATATGTCAATATCAATTGTCATGATCACTAGTGATCATGACAATTATTAGAAACATCAGAAATATTATTACTTTAAAATATAATTATCGTGTCCGTGGAAACAATGCGGATATTTTCTGTCCAACTTTTTGTATTATAAACGTTTTTTGTCAAATAGAGTTTGGGAATCTGAAACTAAACATATGAGCTAAACTAATACACTGGCTCATGGCAAGAACAAAATGTTTAGTTAAGTGTTTCTGTTCCCTGCAAATGTATTTTCTTTTTTACAACAAAAATATTGTTATTTATGCATGTTTTCTGTAGATTTCGTAACGCGATGTTTGTGTAAAAGTGTTTTATTTTTTTTATTTTTATTTAATAAAATCTTTCTTTAAAAAAAATATTTAATTAATTTTAATCATATTCCTTTAAACCATTTTTCCATATTCTCGATTTCTTTCCATATTCTCGATTTCTTTCCATACTTTTGATTTTTTTCCTTATTCTCGATTTCTTTCCTCACTCTTGATTCCGCACAACGCACAGTGGGCCAGTGACTGGACTAAAGTATAAAAACCAAAGTCAGAATTTTGATGACTAAATGGTTTTAAACCATTATATAGATATTATAAAACATGGTAAAACCGATTATATACGCTTAAAGTTTTAATGAATATACGAATGATGTGGTTGAAGTAGACGCGAATGTAAATTAGAAAAAAAAAATTGTAAAGAGAAAAATGTTGTTTAAAAAAGCGATGGAAATAAACAACATTTACATAAAATATAGCTCTTTTCAAAATATTATATTATAGTTCTATAAATTATCTGGATTTTAAAGTTGTTAGACTAAAAATGGTAAGTAATTAACGCATTTATAGCAATTTTAAATATGCCTAATATGCTATATTTTATTGTCTAACTTTTGATTTAATTCAAATATATTTTTTTTATTGCTACATATTGCTTTTATACTCAGATATTTTTAAATTATTGTTTAAGCAATACTAAACGAATTGCTTAAACAGTAATATATATATATATATATATATATATATATATATATATATATATATATATATATATATATATATATATTTATATAGATATATATATATGTATGTATATATATATATATATATATATATATATATATATATTTATATGTATATATATATATATATATATATATATATATATATATATATATATATGTATATACTTATATATATCCTAATTTAAATTTTGTTCTTATCAATTTAGAGCTTGTCAAATTAAATGGATTAATAATCTATTTTGGTTGGTTTGGTTGTGGTTACTTTTTTTAGATGTTGAAATGCTGTTTTTATTAAGGCTTAATGAGTGTCACAAGAAATAAGATTCACTAACTTATTCGGCTCAACAGCCTGTCAATACATAAAAAAAAGACTGTATACTTGTATACAACTTTATTAAAGAACAAGATTTGGAGTTTCAAGGCGAGAAGTTTGAGAGTAAATTTCGTTTGTTTATTTTGATAATGGTTAGAAAAGGATTCAAAGTAAACTAACATGAGCAGAGTTTATAAGGAAGAACTCAGCTTGGCTTGAAAATGATTTTAATACCACATTAATGAAGGATAGCAAAAATAAACAACTCAGCAGACCTACATTATCATTTAAAGAATCATCATTTAAAACAAAGAAAAGAAAGGTTGAAAATTTGTCAGCTTCAAAGTCTTATGAGTTATTGTTTGCTAAGCTTGTACTACTTGCAGCATGCATTGTTAAAGATTTTTGGTGATTATGAATGTTTGGGAACAATAAACCCATACAAATTTATCAAATTCTCTAGACGCTCGTAAATTTTGCTAATTTGAAAAACTAATTAATTTTGCTAGAATATAATTTTTTTTACAGGAAAACAAGTTTATCTAGTAACGTTAACAGCACGTATAATAACACTAGTTAATCATATTAAATTTAAACAAGTTTTGCTTTCCACGAGCTAGGATCAAAGCATGGATCTCATAATAAAACACATACAAAATAGTGTACAAAGCACAAATAAAACATATGCAACTAATAAAAGTTAGTTGTTGCTAAGCAAAATTAGGTACCCATAGCAACTAAATAATAACATATTACTTTTTTTAAATATGCGACCTCATATTGTTACATATTTAAAAGTTGGTGAATATTGCACTTGTAAAAATATCTGCAAATACCAAAACTAGATTTTTGCTATCCGAAATTTGGTATCCATAGCAATAAAAAAATAACACCTTCATAAGAAGCGCAGACATTCTATTACTAGTCATCTTGACTTAAGTCAATATAGCCCTAATATTAAATTAGTTATAAATTTTGTCTAGTAAAATAGAAATTATGGCCTTCTGTGCAACGGCTCAAAATTATATAATTAAAAAACAATTATATAATTAAATGAAAGCAAAATCAAGATGACACGTTATCATGAAAATGAAGGATTGTCTTTTTTTTAAAAAAAAATAGTGAATATCTGGGAGCCCTGTTTTAAATGCATATTTTTTCGGAGAGTATAAAATGTTATCAAAATAAAAGAACAGTTATTTACATAGTGTATTTGAATTTTTTTTTTAAGTATTCACCCTAATGTGCACTACAAAAATATTTTATAAAACCTTATTATTTAAGTGTAATTTAATTATTGTAAGTCAATTAAACCAACCAAGATTGTGAACGGACGTATTTTTTTATCTAAGGAAAAAAAAATAATAATAATGGCGAAATTTTCAGCAACCAATATAAAGGATTTACTGGAGATACATGAAAACACATTAATAAAACTTTTTAATGATAAATTTGATAAAATGGAAATTAAATTTAATAATATACAAGAAGAAAATAAAAATTTTAAAAATGAAATGAAGGAATTAAGAAAGGCAGTCGACTTTGTAAGTGAGAAGTATGAAACTACTCTAGCCGAATTGAAAGAACTGAAAAAAAAAAACGCAATTCCAAATGTCGAACTAACAGATAACATAAAGTTTAATGACAAAAACAATGATGTGAAAGACAAGCTTGCCGAACTTGAAGATCGAAGTCGTAGGAATAATCTTAGGTTTAATGGAGTCGAAGAAAGCGAGAACGAATCATGGAAAGACTGCGAGAGAAAAATTCAAGAAGTCTTAAAATCCAAGTTTGGTTTTACTAATGATTTAGAAATTGAAAGGGCGCATCGAATAGGAAGAAATGAAAAAGGAGTTAAAAAGAACAAAACAATAATAGTTAAATTTCTTAATTACAAAGAAAGAAACGCAGTTTTTGAAATATTTATCAAACTAAAACTTTGGAATGAAAAACTAAATGTTAATGTTGATTTTAGCGAAAGAACCACGGAAATTAGGAAAAAGTTGTTTAAAGAAGCAAAGGAATTAAGAGCCAAAGGTAAATTTGCTAAAGTTATTTACAACAAACTTATTACGCGCGATTTTTAAATGAATTCTTTTATTATAGTTATTTAAATTTTAAAAATGGATTCTAATTATCAAAACAATTTTGAATCGCTATAATTTAACTTTTTTCAATCTAACGACTTGGTGCTTGACCATGGCCGTATTAAGGCGGGGGCGGATGGGGCTGCAGCCCCAGGCCCTTATAAAAAAAATAGGCTCTAAGACCCGTGACTTTTTTTTTTTTTTTTTTTAGGGAACCAGATAAATATTCCTATGTTTCTCAGTTTTTTTAAATCAATTTATTGGGAGCTGCGGAGGCGTTGTGAATAAATAAATGAATAGAGATATACTATATCTCTATCTTCCTATATTTGGCGGAATTTTGGTATTCGCAAATATTTTTTAAATTATCTTTCCGCATAAAGATGTTTTGAGAACATTCAAGTTATTTATGTTTCCATCTATGTCCGCACAACTATCAGTTTTTAAAAAACACGCTAAAAAAATTAACTTCGTGACATAAATTTTTTAATTAAATAGGTTTTATAAGAGAATGCTTTTAAAACAGGGCGTACTAAAATAACAGGCCTCCTAATCGCGCAACGGCTCGAAAAATGTGGAGGCCGATGTTTTCTGTTTTGATGCGCTTAACTATTAGATTTTTATTAATTATAAATATTAATATTATTATAACTATTAGATTTAACTATTAGATTATTATTAACTATTAGATTTCTTAAGTTTAAATATCTATTTAAAAATTCATGTAACGATATTGCTTATTTAAGTCTTACTCAAAAAGTACAACCTGATTAAATAAAAGACAAAGGATAAGAAGAATTAATATAAGGCCTAGTCTAAGCCTAATTTTTAGTGGTCTAATAAAGAAGTCGATATTTTTATTACAAAAACGTTTATAAAACAGAAATGATAGTTTTGAAAAAATTAGTTCAAAAACAACTGTTATTAATAAATGGAAATAAAACCTTATGTTTTTAAGTACATTGAAATATTGACAGCAAGAGTTTAAAAGTAAAAATATAAATTATCAATTTTTAAACAAAATATTATCTAAAATTAAAACGCAAGCTTTGTATAGTATATTTATTAACAAAAGCTAACATAACAGTTTTAAAGCTTTAACTTTGGTTTCCTTGTCTGACGCAGGTGAACGTATATAGCAATAATTGTTAAATAAAATATTTGTAAGAATATGACAATGGTTTCTAGTAATTTTGGTGAAATCGTAAGTACAAGCAATATCCATAAATAAACAGGACATAGAATATCTACAAAAGCTTGATGTGCTAACGTAATTAAACAAAATGTAACTCAAGAATACCCATTCACAATATGTATCGTTGGGTATTTTTAGGCCACCACGGTCTGAGGCAGATGTAAAATTTCCATAGGTACCATAATGCAAAAAGGTATCATCATCATCTTCATTGTCTTTTCTAGAAACATATCCTGCTATGTAAACTAACGATGACTTAATATCAAATGGAAGTTGATCTAAAAGTTCATGTAAATGATTAAACATCTCACACTCATCCTCTGAAAGTTTATGAAAACAGTCATCACAGGCATGGCCAGACAAAACAGCAACACTCGAAATGTTAACAAATTTCTGAAGAACTAGTTTGGTTTTGCTGATATTCCACTTTTCAATTACCTGTTGTGTATTTATAAAATAAGTTCCCCCACTACCTTGTCTGAGTTTTCCAAATGCTCTTTCTATGGGATCTGTTGTAAAATTCCCAAGCAATACATACATATGAGAATTGTTTAACAAATGTTTACTTAATTCAACTAAACCATTACATGTTTGGTATAATGCATTGCTTGTGTCCATGGTTATACTTTTAATTCTCTTTCCTTGAATCATTGTTGACTTTAGCATTCCAGAAAACTCAATTAAATCATTAAGCCGTAAATCGTCAACTGATGATATAGGATCTCGTAAATGGTCTTTCAAGTGGATTCCTTCAGATGGACTTTTTACGTTGACTATTTTTCAAAACTGAACCACCTTAGTTAAGAAAATAATAGTTCCATCAATATCATCATCTTTCATACCTTGATGACACTTTAATGCATTTATAGTCTCTTCACAAAATACTTTCAAACATGTATTAACATTTTGTCTCTCAATTGGTCTTGGATTAGCAGCAACATAAGTCAGCTTAGACATTTTAACCAGCTCACCATCTTCCAACTTTTGAAGCTTTTTAATGTGATCCCATTTAGCAGTATAGGTTTTTCCACTATAACTAAACTCAATTTCACCAGACTTCTCAGTTATCCAATTATTTCGTATACACTTCAATAAATGCACAAAATCAAAAAGTAAAAAAATGCCATCAGTTGTTAACCATGGATATAAGCAATCAAATCGTTTGAAAAATGCTTGATTTACTCTGTTATTATCATTAATTATAGCAATAACTTTTCCATTAGCCTTCTTAATTTGGCCGATTAGGATAATAGTTTGATCATATAGAAAATCTGAGTCTAAATTGTTTACTGATAACATTTTAATTAAAAATTTTGGTCCCCCATAAAAACATATAATCATGAAAGCCAATACAGTTTTTGCAAGATTTGATTCGTCATTTACTGCTTTACCAAACAACTGTCCTCCATGATAAGTGAGCATAGGTTTAAAATAAACTTCATCTATTAATAGTATACATTGTTTTTGACCATTGTTGAGTTTTGAAAAAATACTACAAATAAAAGCATTATCATCAATGTTTGAAACTTTTGAAGTTATATGAGTTAGGGTAGCAATACTAGGAAGTTGAAAATCATTTCTCAATTGATTATATAAGCTGCGTGACAGTGCAAAGTACTCAAAAGCTCGAATAATAACTTCAGGTGAATATTTTTGCTCAAGAATATTACTTGAGTTCATATTACTCATGCATTCAACTTGTTGAAGTAAAATGGTTTTCTTTTCTGACTTTTCAAAAGATGTCAAATATCGTAATGCCTCATGAACTTGTGACCAACATTTGAATTTATGAATACGATTTTTAACTAACGAGTTAATAGTGCATCTAACTCCAGCATGATAGGCTTCATATGATAGGTCATTAAATACTATTAGACAAAATTTATTAATACCAGATTTGTTTTCATGCTCTTTTGATTGAATGCAACATCTATTCAAACAAGTATAATAAAATATTGAATTATTAAGTCTTCCTTGAGATAACGAATTGCAAAAAATTTCAAATGAGTCAATATTGTCAAGCTCTACGAATTTTGAAAGTTAATCTTCTTTAACTGATCTTACAGAGCTTTCAGCTTTCATTGTTCTTCTTTTTGCTGGTGGAGGAGTTGGCACTAAACTCTTTGGTAATAATTCAAATACACTAGGCGGATCTCGAGGTCTTTCTCTTCCTTTTACTTTAATAACTTGGAAGTTTGATGGAAAATGTTTTGCACAAACTACTGTGTCATAATTGTCTGGTATATTCTCTCTTGGTATTGCTTTAATCCATCTCTGGCGCTCTTCAGGATCCCTAGGTAATCTGAAAGTTGTTGTCTTATTCTTTACTGAGTCATAGTTAGAATTACAACCAGTAACACAACATTTTCTGGGCATTTTTAAGTCTTGATATGGATACAACTTATTCTTATTCTTAGTAACTTTTGCCGCTACATCAGCCTCCACATTTTTCGAGCCGTTGCGCGATTAGGAGGCCTGTTATTTTAGTACGCCCTGTTTTAAAACATTCGTTGATGTAAAAACCTTTTAAAGGAAAAACAATTATATTAGTGAATGATTTTAAAGCACTCTCTTATAAAACCTATTTGATTAGAAAATTTATATGTCACGAAGTTAATTTTTTAGCGTGTATTTAAAAAACTAATAGTTGTGCGGACATAGATGGAAACATAAATAAACTTGAATCTTCTCAAACATTAAAACATCAAAATAATTTTAATTTTATTTTATTTTATGATCACTTCCGTTACCGCAGAAAATTACAGCATTGCTCATTCGTTTACAAAATTAAAATAAAAAATGAAAAGGAGCGGCCTGAGCGGTTGGGACAAAATGCAAAAAAAGAAGAAGAATGAGATTCAATTAAATGAATTATTGAACAAAAATAAAAAAATGACTGAGTTTTGTAATACTGCAAGTAGTGTCTCGGTATCAGCTACGGCGAGAGCGAGTTCAAATTCACTAACTATGTCAATAATGTCAGCACCAGTTCCAGGTAGTGCTAATAGTGTCCCTGCAGACTCAGCTACAGCGAGTTCAAACTCATTTATGTCAGCACCAGTTCAAGATAGTTTAGCGAGTTCAAACTCATTTATGTCAGCACCAGTTCCAGATAGTTCAGCGAGTTCAAACTCATTTATGTCAGCACCAGTTCCAGGTAATTCTCTGTTTGACCTTTGCCAAATTGTCACCGCCCAATGATCTATATCCTGGAAAACATATGAAAAAATATTTACATGATAAAACAACAATACAATACCTTAAGAATTTGTCAGTGCACAGTAATAAACATTGAGTTAAAGAATGAATTTTTGTGTATTTGAAATATTGTTTATTTTTATTTTTTTAATTTTTTTATTTAAATACCAATATTATTGGTATTTTCTTCCTTTATTGGAGGTGAACACATTATCAATTTGATACACGTACTCCACTGTCTCAATAGTAAATATACCTACAGCTCAGCAGTTGCTTTCTTAAGTCGTGATTCAAGACCTTTTGTCAGTTTACATATATATGGGTGTCTGGGCCAAAGGGGTGTAGCTGTACTTAACCAGTTGGTAAAAAATTATAAAAAAAATGCTCTAAAACATACCTAGATTGTGTCCTTTTATTAGCAAGACTGAAAAAAAAAATTCTGGGGGCAGCTGCCCCCCTGACCCTCCTACTTGGTTGGGTCTGGGGGCCCCCAAACCCCCCGGCTGGGGGCCTCCGGCCCACTGACCCCCGGGTTTAGCCTCGCTAACGCTCGGCATTTTTACCTTACCTCCACATTAGGCCCTCCTATACTTACAGCCCTAGGCCTAAAAATGTCCTAATCCGGCCCTGTGCTTGACACAAATTCAGATCCGGATCTAAACTATTTTAGTGATGTTGGAGCTTTGCGAAACAATTGTTCTTACTTCTATAACAAAGAAATAAAAGAATTTCTTTCTCGGGGTCAATTAAATGTTATTCATTTTAACATTAGAAGTCTTAAAAAAAACTTTGAAAATTTGTGTACTTTAATAGAGGAAACTTCAAATACATTTAGTATAATTTGCTTAACTGAAACGTGATGTGAATTTGATGACGCTGAATCTAATTTAAATCTCCTTATTTGAGGTTTTAATATGATCCCACTAGCGCGTAAAGCAAATAAACGCGGAGGTGGTGTATTTTTTTATATAACGGAAAATTTGAGGTTTTTTATTAGGCCTGAGATGAGTATTTCTGATGATAATAAAGAAATTTTAACAATTGAACTTTTAACCAATAGTTCTAAAAACATACTTATAAGCTACTGTTATCGCCCACCATCTGGCCATATTTTAAGTTTTAATGCATTTTTGTGTAATGATATTTAAAAAAATAGTTTTAAGGAAAAGAAACTAAATTATATAATTGGTGACGTTAATTTAAATTATTTTGAATATCACGTTAATAACAACATTAAAAAGTTTTACGATGACTTATTCGAACATGGAGCAATTCTACTAATTAACAAACCTACTAGAGTAACCTCAACTTCAGCTACCTTAATTGACAACATTATAACAACCGATATCTTTAATGAAACTCTTAAAAAAGGTATAATAAAAAGTGACGTTTCTGACCATTTCCCTATTTTTTTCTCTATTAATATTGACAACAAATTAATACAACAACATAAAAAAGTCATTATCAAACGTTTTTTCACCGATGCAAATCTAGCATCGTTTTAGGATCAATTATCTTTAATAAATTGGAACCATATAAACAGTTCATTTAAAGCTAATGAAGTATACGATACATTCTTTCAAACTTTCTATGAAATATATGATGCAAATTTTCCGAAACGTGAAATTATTATAACCAATAAAAGTTTAAAGTCACCATTTGTCAATAAAGATCCTAGGAAATCCTCAAAAATAAAGCAAAAACTGTATATAAAGTATTTAAAAAAACCAACACCAGAAAATAAAATTATTTATAAAAGTTACGCTAAAATGTTTGAAAGTCAAAGAAAAAAATTTAAAAAAAGATATTACTATGATTTACTAGAAATATATAAACATAATTCAGAATGCACATGGCAAATTATAAGTCAAATTACTGGAAATAGTAAATTAAAATTATGCTCTGTGCCTAACACAATAAAAGTTGATGGCGTATTTTTATATGAACCCAAACAAATTGCAAGAGAATTAAATAAATATTTCGTGTCTGTTGGCCCTAATTTAGCCAAAAATATTCCAAATATGATTAATCCAATAAATGATTGCGTGTTTCCATTAATCTCTAATTTAGATAAATTTGAAGTATCTTCTTCAGAATTTGAAAGTGCTTTTAAAATGCTTAAAACTAATAAAGCAGTTGGTCCTGATGATATAAATTGTAATATAGTCATAGATTCACGCGATACCATAAAACGTATTCTTTTTAAAGTTTTTAAATGTTCTATAAATCAAGGAATTTTCCCCGACCAATTGAAAATAGCCAAAATAAAGCCAAAATAATTATAAAATTTAAAGGAGGCCAAAAACAAAACAAACCATCAAATGTCAGTAATTATCGATCAATATCTATCCTCTCTGTTTTTTCAAAAATTTTAGAAAGAATTCTGTTCAACCAAATATCTAATCATCTTGCTGTTAATAATATACTTTACAAAAATCAATACGGTTTAAAAAGAAGTAACTCTACTGAACATGCAATAATTCATCTTACTCGTAGTATAACTGATTCATTCGAAAAGTCAGAGTTTACTTTAGGCGTCTTTATAGACCTATCTAAGGCTTTCGACACAATTGACCATGAAATACTGTTTAAAAAACTTGAACATTATGGTATCACCGGTAATGCTTTAAAACTACTAAAAAGCTATATAAAACATCGCAAACAATTTGTCTATGTCGACGGATCTTCTTCACAAGATTATCTAAATATAGATGTGGTGTTCAACAGGGATCTATATTAGGGCCCTTATTCTTTCTGATTTATGTTAACGATCTCCATCAAGTCTCAAAATTAACAACTATAATGTTTGCTGATGATACAAACCTATTCCTATCTAATAATAACATCAATAAACTTTTTTATGATATGAACATTGAACTAACAAAAATATCTGACTGGTTCAAGTCAAGTAAACTTTCACTCAACATTGATAAAACTAAAAGGATTTTCTTTCATCCACAATTTAAAAAACATTTACTTCCAAGTAATATGCCTCTTGTTCATATTGATAATATTCAAATAAAACGAGTAATTTTCACAAATGTTTTAGGTATCATTGTAGATGAAAATCTATCATGGAAGAATCACATCGGACATTTATGCAACAAAATTGCAAAAAGCATTGGAGTTTTATATAAAGCAAGAAGCGTTTTAAACAAACATTCATTAACTCAACTATATTACTCTTTTATACACTGTCATATTAATTATGCTAATATTGCATGGGGTAGTACCCATAAAAGTAAATTAAAGCCACTTTATTGTCATCATACTTTTGGAAGTTAACCATCCTTTGACAGTGGTTTAGCATTTTTGTCGGTGGAAGCGTAAACGTAAACGCACCAACATTTGATAAATTCTTCTACACAATCTTTTGGACAACCTTAAAGTGCATTTGGATGTACCTAGTGCAACCATATTCTTTTTATTTTCGTTTATTTATCAATTAATTAACAATTAAGATTAGTGTAATTTTAAGACACATTTGAGTAACAAGAATCAGTGATCGTAAAGATGCGAATAAGATGTGAGACGTATTTCTTTATCAAGAATATTATTATATTATTGTTTTTGCTTGAGTCATGCGGTTTTGAAGAATTGGTATTTTAATTCAAGCCATAAAAACCCTAACTAAAGAAAAGTTTAAAACTTGTATTTATTTATTTTATTTATATTTATTAAGTTCAAAGTTCTTCAACAGCGGTTCTCGGTGACAAGACCTGTATGGTCTTCTTTGAGTATCCGCGTTCTTTATCTTTATTCTTTATTTTTATTTTTTATTTTTTAACGATTTCTTAGCATGTAATTTTTCTTATTGATATGTTTGTAAATATTGTGTTAAATACTGTAATAAAGAACAAAAAAAAAAAAAAAAAAGATCAGTTGAGCTGTCTATCCAAACGACTTTCGCGGATTCGTGTGCGGCGGATACAACACCTAGTATAACATGTGAAGGGTTCCATCTAGTACAGGGATTTGCCATCCATGGGAGCGAATTAATTAGTTGGAGGCATACATTGGAACGCAAAAAAAACTGAGTTTTGCATTTGCGTTCCGAAATAAAAACTCACACGCAAACTCAAACGTATTTGAAGCAATTTATTGCGTTTACTTACGTAAACGTAAACGCAATTCACGCAAATAACTGCGTTTACGCACGCATTTAATACGCAACTCACGCATATAAAATGCGTTTACGAACGTAACTCAAACGCAACTTACGTGTATAAATGGGTTTGCAAACTTGACTCAAACGCGACTTACCTAATCTATTTTTAAAAAATGTGACTTTTTAAAAAAAACGCGAATTATTAAGTCGATACTTTTTACTTTTTAATTCAAAGATATAATATAACTTTTTATTTAAACCGTTGTGTTATTATTAAAATTAATGTTATTATTGAAACTATTGCATTATATATTCATTTTATTTTTGTGCTTTTCAAGTTTAAAAAATATATTTTCTTTATATGATAAGTTTACATTTCACTATCTGAGTCATCGTCGTCCGAAAAATCATTTAAACTTTCAAGAAGTTTTAAGTTTACTTTTAACAATGAGCTACTGATAATCAGATCAGCAGTCATGTTGCCTCGTCTCTTTTCACATACAAAACCAGAATTACTAATATATCTCTGTATAAAAGCTGCTGATGATGGAATATTTAGTAAGATGACAGATAGCTTTCGTAACATTGGTATTTTAGAATTTTTGAATCAAAAATCATAAGAAGGATACACAGGTACAGCAAATCCTTTCTCTTCGATTTGCTTAAAAAAGTAAAGATTTTCTTTTTCGATTTCAAGTAAATAAAGTTGTAAATTAGGCTGCCGAGCTTCTGGGCTATAGTTATCATCTAGCATAAACCCGCTGAGTGAATCAGTTTGCTGATCATTTGAACTCAATCATTCTTTCGCTTGTGTAAGCTCACATCCTGGTTGCGATTCTAAAGCACTTTGATAAATATTACGTGGCGTAAAGAATTTTAGAACTTCGTGTAGCTTTTCTACTGCTCCTAAACAATTTTGGGTTGTGATACAAACTTTAATATAATGCATTAATATATAAAAGTAGTTAAATTTATAAATTAGGTTTTGAAAAACTATTTTTTAACTTAAATTTTAAAACTTTATTTGTTTAAATTAAATAATATAACCTAATAACTAAATACTTTAACAATAAATTGACAATCAGGTCTAAAGAACCATAATTTAAGCTTTGAGATATTCAACAGTGATGCTACTTGATAAATTCCTGAGTTAAGTTCGTACTGAAACTATAATTTAAAAGTAGAAATTAACAAGTTTGCAAATTCTTTTCCATTTCCTTGTAATTCCATTCTACTCTACTTTGAAATCATAATAGTCAATGCAGGCAAAACATCAGCAATCTATGAAAGATTCTTTTGTACAATTAAGTTGAACTGGTATGCGGGAAGAAGGATTTGTAGGTATAGTTCAATCTTATCTAATTCGATTGGGCATTGATTTTCCGGATCGAATGCATTTGTTTTATAAGCACTTTGAAAACTCTGTAACATTAGGAAAGCAGCTGACCAACGAATTCCATCACAACTTGTTTGTAATTTAGCTTTATTTTTTATGTGGTATTGAACGCCATTTATAGATTGATTTATGCTTCTTGGGTACTTTGAAAGCGTCGCAAGTAAACGACACATATATTTTTGTTTCTTAATAGCAATTCGTACTTCGATGTTTGTTTTATGAGCTGCGCAGGAAAACCGCGGTAGTTTCGATGTTCCCAATTCAATTTCAGGATCTTTGATTAGCTTAGCACTATGAAGATTATATTCGTTATCTTCTTTAAATTCATAAGTGATGTTGACTTCCTCAGCTGTTTTGGCTAACTGAATAACATTTGTAAAAGTAAGCTTCCTTGATTCAGTTAGTAGCACTTCAAGAAGTTCATCAGAGGTTTGAATTTCAATATTTAAGACTTCATCTTCACATATTTTTAGCTGCTCATTTTCTGCTTCTTCAATATAAGAGCAACCTCTTGATTCAGCAATGGATCATCTTTATGTGCACTATCGCCACCTTTCGTCTCTTCAACTCTATCTTCTTGAGACTTTTCAAATAATTGCTTAAACAGTCTGACAAATGAGCTGTTAAATAAACATAACTTAAGTAATCAATAGATTCATTGTGTTTACAGTAATTAAAGCTATAAAATTTTTTTAAAATTACCATTTATTTTTGATTTATTGAAGGTAAAGGTATTTATAATCTTTTCAGTCCCTAATTTAATATTTTCTGCATTGTGACGTCCCGTCATCTGTTCCATACCAATAATGATGATTTCTTTTTTTAAATCACTGTTCGTTAATGTTGCACCAACTGCAATAAATTCCAACATTTCAGAAGATGTCCATATATCACTAAATAAAGTGACAATCAGGGCATCCTCTAATTTTTAGTTAATTATGTTTGATAATTGTACCATCGTTTCTGGTATCAAATTTTCTCTAAAACTTTCTGCACAAGGAAGTGGAACTTTGACTAGTTTTCTCAAAAAAAGGATTATTAAATGCATTAATCGAGAAGTTTGATGTAATAAAGAACTTGATAGCGTTCAAAGTATCGCCATCTAACACGTTTCGCTTTTTATTTGATTTGTTTAGTGTGTCGTATAAGTCAAACCACTTACCCAAAATGTCGTGATGTTTTCTTTGTAAATGCTTCTTAATGTTGGATGTTCGACAAATACGAGCTGTAAACTTTTGATTGCTCAATATGCAGAAAAACTCAACATCATTTTGTGATTTTTTTATTTGAGTATCAGATGTAGTGAAATGAAGATAAGAAGTATACTCCTAAAATATATAAAAATCATACGCTACATTGTTCTTAATAACATTTTAGATCTAAGAAAAAGTAATTTAAATACCCGTTCAGTTAAATTTACAATAAACTTCTTTTTCGGAAAAATGTTTCTTTGACCAAAATCTGGCATTTTGTTTATCAAATTACACGAGTCTTCAGATAAATTTGCCAAAAGACTATAACCCTGAAACCTTAATCTCGGGTCTTGCTGAATAGGAGGAATAGAAATATTGGAAACTGAAGTATTATTCGAAGACTTTCCCGATAATGATGTCAACGCAGAACTTGTTGTCTGCATAGTAGATTTCGTTGCTTTTGTAGGATTTACAGATCTTGTTCTTTTTGAAATTGCTTCTACAGATTTAGATGCTGACGAACTTTGAGATAAATAAGTTTGCAATTGCAACTTTTGTGATTGCAATATTTCTTCTTCATGTCGTTTTTTTGAACAAGACTTTATGATATCCTCATGATAGATCTTACTCTTGCAAGATTGATGTGTCATATTAAATTAGATATTTGTGAAACGATTAAGTAAAACTTGGTTTTGTTTCCTAAACTAATTTTTTTTATACTTTTATGTATAAGCTGCATATCATAAGGAAATGCCTATAGGAACTCCCTTATGCCATAAGGAAATGCCATGAGAAATATCCCTTAAAACAAATTATTACGTGTTTAACATGTTTTTAGGTCATTTTATAACGAATTTAAAAAATAATTATTAATTAAATTTGTTAAAATGATATTTAATTTCTCATTATAATGGCTCCTTTTAAAATGAGTGTATTGTGTTTCTAAATTGAGTGAATATAGCCAGATTATTATAATAATTGAAATGAGCTTACTAGTTAAAGGTATTAAGCTATACTTTTTTCTAAAAATAGTTTTGGTTAAAATAATAGTACCGTATACAACTGAGTATTATTGTGTTCAATTTGTGAGCGGAAAATGAGTTTACCTTTGTTTTAAGCAATTTTTAAAGTGTGCGCGTGCGCTGACCAATCACATAGTGTTTTTGTGGTTGATTGCCCGTTTTAATGCGATCTTTTTTATATATAAAATGAAAAAACATACTACGGGACAATTATTCAAAATAATTAATTGCCCATGGCTGAGAAAAGATCTACAAAACAAAAAAAAAAATTATAATCTAAAAAAAATTTTTACAACTAGAATAACATAATATTTAGTAAAAAGAGGAAAATGGCCTTTTATGTGTCAGGTAAAACGCCCTGTATATATTTAGTTTTAATATTTATGTTTTGTTTCAAAGGCAATAAACTTACCTAAAAGTTTTTAACACTAAATAATCACAGGACGTTTTGCCCCCCACATAAAAGGGCATTATTCTTCATCCAAAACTAGCTAATTGCAAATAAATTTATTGATTGAGTTTTAAAATTTTTATACTTGGAAAATTGTGGAATAAATTACCAACAAAAAAAAATATTTTTTTATTATAATCACACAAATAATACAACTAATTTTTTGTAACTTTTAGTGGAGAAAGATGTTCCTAAAGTCAAGTCCCTTGTGCATTTGTGAGACCTAGGTAAATTAATGTTGACTTTATGGACACCTTGCCCCACCCTATCCTAAATTTGAAAAAATAAGAAAGCAAAAAAAGAGAATAAAAACAATTGTTAAAAAAAAAAATGAAATGAAAAATTTAAGACTGAGTCAAAGTAAGTAACTATATATGCTATATATACACGATATATATATATACAACATATATATGCTATATATACACGATCTTTCTTATTGTAAATTTTACGATACGGCAAAGGAAATGGAATATATATATATATATATATATATATATATATATATATATATATATATATATATATATATATATATATATATATATATATATATATATATATATAATATGCGTATGTTCCGTTTCAGTTACATTTGTAAACGCATTTATACGCGTAAGTTGCGTTTGAGTTACGTTTATAAACGCATTTTATATGCGTAAGTTGCGCATTAAATGCGTGCGTAAACGCAGTTATTTGCGTAAATTGCGTTTAAGTTTACGTAAGTAAACGCAATAAATTGCGTCAAATGCGTTTGAGTTTGCGTGTGAGTTTTTATTTTGGAACGCAAACGCAAAACGCAGTTTTTTTGCTTTCCAATGTATGGTTGGAGGTAATCCAACGCTTCTGTTGAGTCAGATTTTTAACCGCCCGTCTACCCTTGGCTTATCGTCTTCAGCAAGCCTTGGACCGCCTTGCGCCGGCCAACAGTTTGCTGACAACCAACATGATGATTTGCGAGAAAAACCCACGTTTTGTCACTTATGTGAGGATAAAATCCTTTTTTTTTTCTTCCGAGAAATCAGAGCTGCTTTGGATAGAACCGTTAAGTTGATGTCTCCAGACGGAGTCAATCACCATTGAAAAAGAAGACATCCTCATTCAACAACTTCTAGATAACCTAGGTCGCATTCGTTCGTCGTGGAATTGTATTTTGAATGAAGCAAAGCTAGTGGCTGGAAACTTAGGCTTTGATACATAATCTAAAGTGAAACGCACATAGAAGAGCGAAAAAATTCCACGAAGAACCATCAAATACAGCCCACTACCTCGACAATACAGAAAAGAATTTTGAAGTAAATATTTTCAACGTGGCATTGGACCACATAATTCTATCAAGGTTTAAGGTGGTGAAAAAGGTTTCTTCTCAGTTTTCCTTTATCTGGCTTCAGTCTGAAGACCCTTCCTCGCAAGATGACAAAGCTCGTCAACTTGCAAAATTCTGTTCAAATGACGTTAAAGAAGATGATCTTGTTGAGGAAATTTGTCACTTTGACCGGTTGAAAGCATCTTCCTTGTTCAATAGAGGTAACTCTCTCAATCTTTTAAATCAAATATATTTCAAAGGCTTATAACCAATTTTCCCGTCAATATGCAAGCTTTTGCGCATCTTTCACACAATGCCAATATCCGTTGCAGAGGGTGAAAGATCTTTTAGTAAACTTAAGATTATAAAAAACCACTTCAGAGCCACAAAGGGATAAGAGCGACTTTCAAATCTTATGATGTTGTCTATTGAAAATGATCTCGCGAAATCATTGTCATATAATGAAGTAATTTATAATTTTGCCTCGAAAAAAGCTCGAAAGTTTTATTTAAATTAGGAATTGTTTATGCTGTGGTTAGTTAGCAAAAAATGAAATAAAGTTAGAGTAGCTATAAAGGCATAATGTATTTTTTTACTTCTATGCTAAGTATATGAATTTGAATTTTGAATTTGATTTTATTTAGAATCAATAAATTTACAATCAATAATAATTTTTTTTTTAATGTTTTTACAAATTCAATAATACCGTAAATTAGTCAATCATTAATTATAAAGTATATTGACGAAGAGATGCAACACCAGGCATCTCTATACTAACTAATGTGTAGGGCTAATTGTCAACGAGACAAGATGCCCATCATGATAGGAAACTTTTGAATGAGTTGACCGAGTGAGTGTCAATTGCTTCCTGTGGTATCATATTCCAGGACGGTGTGACACGATTAGTAAAAAAGTGATGTCGCTCTTCGCAATCGCTGACAATTTGTCTGTGTAACTGGTTATTGTGACTCCTCCTGCAATATACGTTGTTAGAGATCCTAACAAAAAAGTTAACATCATCAATTTTATTTTTAATTTTAAACTGTTCAATAAGATCTCCTCTAGCTCTTCTCTCTTCCAGTGTTGTCACTCTAAATATATTTAAGCGTTGCTCATATGGGAGATGTTTGATTGAGGAAACTTTTGTCGCTCTGCGCTGAACTCTTTCAAGCATATTGATATCCTTTTTTAGGTGAGGAGACCATGCTTGAATAGCGAATTCCAGGTGTGGGCGCACATATGTGATGTAAAGCGTTCGCCAGAGATAAATGCTTCTGCTTCGGAATACTTCTTTTAGTAGGCCCAAATTGTAATAGGCTACTGCGACTGCAGACTCTACCTGGGCACGGACTTTGAGGTCATTTGATATTAGAATACCTAGATCTCGTTCAGTTTCAGTTTCCTCCAGGTTTCGACGAGTGCCTTCTGTGTTCGTCATTGAATAGACTTGATTAGATTTTCTGTTACCTCGACCGACATGCATTGTTTTGCATTTTTCCACATTAAAGAACATCAACCATTTGTGAGACCATTTTATGGCTTGATCAATGTCTGATTGTAAAGCTAGCATTTCTTAATTCGATTTTATCATTTTCATAATTTTACTATCATCTGCGTAGAGCTTGAACTGGCTGGTAATGTTGTCCGGCAGATCATTTATAAATAGTACGAAAAGGAGAGGGCCGAGGACACTTCCTTGAGGGACGCCACTTGTAACTTTTTTCCAATCTGATGTGAATATTTTAGCAGTTGAGTGAGTATCAATGACAACACGCTGTTGTCTATTGTTAAGCCAAGCATTTATCCACATTAGTGCTTTCCCGCTGATGCCATATGCTTTCAATTTGCTCAATAGGCGATTATGTGGGACTTTATCAAATGCTTTTGCAAAATCAGTGTAAATCATATCGACTGGATACTTCTTGTGTGCAGCTTCTGTGAGAAAATTGCGAGTTTCGAGGACATTAGTCAAACAGCTTTTTCTTTGAACAAATTCGTGTTGTGCTATGCTTATTAAACCGTTTAAGTTACAGTGTAGCATTATTTTTTCATGTAATATACTCTCGAATATTTTGCATGGTATGGATGTGAGAGAAACTGGTCTATAATTTGATGCTCTTAGTTTGCTTCCTTTCTTGAAAATGGGCGTGACGTTAGATTTTTTCCACAGGTCTGGTATAGTGCTGGTTGAGAAAGATTTCTTGAAAACTAATGTTAGTGGCAATGCGAAAGCTTCTGCGCAGTGTTTGAGTACACGAGGGTGAACGTTATCAACACCAAGAGATTTAGATTCGTCTAGGTTTGCGAGTCGAGCACGGATATCGTTGATTGAAAAGATATTCTTGTCTAATATACATTTTTTGTCAGTTCGGGGTTCTAATTCCGGCACAGGTCCGTCTGGCTCGTTGACAAATACTGATTGGAAATAATTGTTCAGGGTTGTGCAAATAATTTGAAGATCTGTTGAAATTGTTCCATCAATTGTTTCTATGGAGTTGAATACATATTTTGAGTTGGTTTTGCTTTTGATATGAGCGTGTAGCTTTTTAGGGTTGTTTTTATATAAATTAGCTAGGTTCTCTTCATATTTTAACACTGCTAATCTCAAAGTTTTGGTTACATTTCTGCATGCTTCTTTGTGCTTGTCTTTGAGCTCTCTATGTGTATGGCGACCAGAGGCAATATATTTATTCCAAAGTTCTTGTTTTGTTCTAATAGCTTTTAAAACTTCGTCTGTTATCCATGGTTCGTGTTTCTTCTTGAAGGGTAAGGTAGTCGACGGAATGAGTTCTGTTGCTAGTTCGTCGTACACTTCTAGGAATAGATTGTAACATTCGTTAGCTAAGCAGTTTTCGAATAAGCTTTTCCAATTGGTTGAACTTAATTTTAGCGAGAAATTAGCGTAGTCGGCTCTGCTCCAGATATAGCGTTTTCGCTGTATGACTGGTGGTACTTTTATCTTGTCGTTCAGAACAAATCGACCCGTGATTAGGGCATGAGATTGTCCCATTGGAGTGTCCCCGAACGAGTCTTCTTCTTTTATTTCTATCAAGAGATCTGGTTTGTCTGTTATTACTAGGTCTAGAGTATTGTTCGGCTCTGAAAATCTGTTACTACGATATGCTTTGAAGGTGATCAATTGTGTGAGTTGGCATTCGTTTAAGCAATCTTGAAATTTCATGTCTCCTGGTCGTTCATTTAGCACGTGCGCTGTTGTCGCCACGCCACCGCCAATCTCAATATACTCATAAAATGTGTTGCTAAAATTAAAGTCCCCATAGATTATAATGAAATCACACTCTAACCTTTGGGCGGCAGCTTTCGAAGCTTTGATAGATGCTATAGAGTTTTTGAGAGTTTCGTCATTTAGGTCGTGTGGTCGATATATACATCCGAGAAGAATTGAGTTGTTGCCAAGCTTAATAATGCGCCACATTTGTTCAATGGAGTCTGAGTTCAATTGTGCAAAATTGGTTTCTAATGTAGTTATCTCTTCTTGTATATAAATGGTCACGCCACCTCCTCTTCCGTCTCTATCTCTTCGATGAATTTGATAGCCTGGTATAACCGTGTCGCTTGTTCCGTTGTACCAAGTTTCGGTGAAGAATAAAATGAGAGGAGTATTTTTAACTTCTAAGTTGTGTAAACGGACTTCGGCTTCGTCGCGTTTGTTTTTATTTAGCGAGCATGAATTGTTGGCCCAAAAGCGGAGATTTACAGGAGATAGATTATTTTTATTTATTACAGGAATGCTGGGCGTTATTTTGGTGTGTTTTTTTTTTAGGCGGACGAGTTTTCTTGAGCGGTTCTTGTGGTAGCTGCTGTATTACTTTTTCGATATTCGTTGAGAGCTGTAATTGCTGAGGCGAACACATATTTCTTTTGCTCGTTTGACAATGTGACATCAATACAGCATATTTGACCGGTTCTTTTGTGGATGACATTCCGAAACGGTTGGTCGAGAATCCCAGCATCTTTCAGCTCTTCATTTTTCTTTTTAAGTCTAGCTCGAGTTTCGTTGAACGCTTCTTGCTGAGCCGGAGTTCTGTCTTCTCGTGCGAAAACTCCGTTAAATTGTTGTAGTTGATGGCGATTGCAGAGATTTAAAACAGCGGTTTGTTCCATTTCGTTTGCAAGAGAGACTTGAATAATATTAGAGTTATGAACAGTTTGTTTTTTACTTGAGTTTAGGCGTCGAGCTTGTTTGATTGTAAAGTCATCAAGACCACAAGCCTTGATGAACTCCGTGACGCTTGTCTTGTCGTCTTTGTTCTCGGTTTTGGGTAGACCAACCACAATGATATTCATGGAACGATCCTGCCTGTCTTTGTTTTCGGCAGCAACAATATTTATTATTTCGTTTCTGTGTTTGACTGTTTCAGGTGCGTTTCCTTTGAGTTTTGAGGCGTAGGTAATAGATTTCTTGTCTTCCAGTTTCTTGTTGAGATCGTAAATTTAGGCAGTTAGTTTAGCCTCGGTTTCTTTATTCAATTTAATTATCGGTGTGAGCGCAGAGATTAATGCCACCTTGAGCATTTCGGCGACGCGGTTTGTATTAATAAAATAAAATAAAAGTTAGGAAGATGTTTCACAAATCACAATATAGTAGATAAACAAAATAAAACCAAAAATATTCAAATATATTATAGCAGTCAAATATAATATAGCAGTCAATATAATATAGCAGTCAAAAATATATACAATTCCGAATAAGTATAAACAAAGAAAAAGGACGATCTTCGAAAAATATATATATGTGCAAAAAAATTTATAAATTATTGTATAATTATTTCAAAATAAGACCTTAACAAAATAAAACCTTAATTAACTAGGAAAAAAGACTCAAACAAAAGCTTAAAACAATATACTAAAAAGAGATAGTACAATAAACTTAGGAAAACAAATATATATTAAATACTAGATTTAAGTTAATACAAAAAAAAAAAAAACCTTAACAAAATAAAACCTTAATTAACAAGGAAAAATTAGACTGAAACAAAACTTTACAATATATTTAAAAGAGAGTACAATAATCTAGGAAAACAAATATATATTAAATACTAGATTTAAAAGTTAAATCTTACGCAGAAAAAACACGTCTTATCACTTTTGAAGCGGAAGTATCAAAAAAGATATATATGAAGTGAAATCTAAAAGGGCGCCAAAAAAGGTTTTGTCCCGGGCGGATTAAAGGCTCTCGGCGGCCCTGAAAATTGGAGAATGAATAGTGTTGTTAAAACTTTTCGCTTTTTTGTGATCACCCCCAGAGGCAAAGAAAGCTTCAAAGTTTTTCTTGACAAAACCAAAAGTTCGAGGAGTTCCACAGCTTGCAAGATTCTTTTCATCAATGTCACACCATGTACAAGGATGTGAACAAGCATGTGACTAAATTCTACAAATAATGTTTGCAAGTTTCACATCACAAGACAAGAAGAAACTTATTTGGTGCACTTGAACGAGTTCTAAGATTGTTTTTACATTCTCGTAGGTTTCTAAAATTCCTCACAAACAGCAAGTAAAAGCTTCCTTTTGACACTGAAATCTTTTGCAGTTTGACGAGTCAGAAGTCTTCTAGTGACATGTTGTGGGGTTTGTTGAAAATCAATAACACTAAACTGACTTTGAGAAAACCTCCTCCCCCATCTATATCCACTTTCACGAGGTGGTTTTGAGAAATATTTCTTTTGAGTAGAGTTTTTTCTAGAAGAGGCTTTGCACTAATGCAATGTGCAACTACTTTTGGTTCTTCTGTTTGCTTTCTTATAAAAACAGAACCTCAGAGTGAGTGAATTCAGGTGCAAGTTGTTGCCCAAAAGACTGAAAGTTAGTTGCAAAATTTTTTCTACAATACGGGTCTGTGACACATTGTTCAAGGTTGAACCCAGTTTCTGCTTATATTTCTTAATCACATTATAGACATTATTTACCTTGAAGGACTGGAAATGGACTGCCTTCTTGTGCTTGTTTAAGACGAATTGTTCCATGTGTAGATGCTTTAGATGAAGAAATGACTGACACTGCAACTGTTTCAGCAGCAAGTCTGTCCTTTGATGTAACTTCAACAAAGCTCTTGTTCTAGACTGATTGAATTAAAGTTGTGAAGTTCTGGCAAAGTGACCTTCTGATCTTTATCACATCTTCTAAGTAATGATCTATAGGCCTCACATACACCAAGAGGGACTCTTGGATCTTGAAAATCAATCTGTTTTTGTAAAATAACCTGTGATCTCTGTTTCATATTGTCAGTCAGTGCTCTAGAAGCCTTTTTGAAACAAAGAAAGCAGATACATTTTCGGTTTTCTTCATGAGTCTTTGCCCTACTAGGCATTTTGTCATGAAAAACTATGTTTTTTGTTTCAAATAAGCACAAATCTAAAAAACACAAATGTAAACAAACGTATACACGACTTTTCCCAGAATTTTACGCGACTTTTAGGTTTGTGTTGCGCTACAAAACTCCGAAGGCTTTGTTCGCTTTTACTCCAGAAAAAAAATTTAAAAAGATTTTTCGCTTTTTTTTGTTGACAGTGAATTTAATTGCTTTTTATGTATGTAGAGTTACTTTTACTTAATACAGAAGTTTTTTTTAATACAACTGATTTTATTTTCTTTGAACCTTTCTCTCGTTCGCCAATCAGTGATTTTGAGTTTAATATTTTTTTGATCCTCTAAGTACATACTATCATCCCTCAAAAAGGTAGGAAGCCTTTTTTTGGAACAGTGTATTAAATAAATCAAACATTTGAAATGTTTGATTTATTTAATAAAGATTATTAAATAAGTTAAACATTTAAAATGTCAATACAGCCATAAGTATAAAAAAATAATAATAACTTTGAGATCTTACACAAAAATGATTTGATTAATGCCTTTATTATTACATTGATTATTTAGATTGTAATAAAATTTTATTAGCATATTATTTAAATGTTAATTAATATTTCATTATTAAAAAAATAAGACATTAAATCACAAGAACCTCTTGAAGTTTATTTCTTATAAGGAACCTTTTAAGATTCTGTGCAGATTAATAAATATAGCTTATTTCTTTTATTTTTATAATTTAAAAAAAGGGAAAGATAATATCAAAGATAAATCTTTTTTTATACTGTAAAACAAGAACAACAAGAGATAATTAAATCAGATTTGAAATTCGTCAATAAATATAATTTAAGTTTAAAATTAAAAAAAAAAAAAATCTGACTCAATGCCCACCTATTTGTTGCTGGGGGGAGGACTAACGTTTTTGGTTTTGTTGTTCCCAGTCTCCAATCACCGCAATTTTTTGCATAGCATGCACGTTCCTCATATATATGAACATACTTAAGTATGGAGTTTTTTTCATGTTTCAAAGCTCAAACATCAAAAAAAGTTGTCTACGGCCTTGAAATATTTGTTTTTGCAAAACTCAAGATCGTAAGTTAATGTTGGTATAGCCAATGTTTACCCCATCAAGTGAGGCTAAAGCAAAGCGTTCTGCATCCCATGTAAAACTCAAGTTTTTACGTTTGTAATGTAAATTTATTTGAGGGGTCTCCTAAAATTTTCTAACTGTCTTTAAACTGTATTAACTGTATTTAAACTGTATTGTGTTAAGAAGGAACTCTGTTTTATCGCACTGCCTCATAAATTAATTAAATATAAAGAGTACAGCATAACATATCGAGGGCCTAAGATATGCATCAGTTTTAACATTAACAATTTCAATATGGTGAAATCAGTAAACTCATTTAAGTTACATATAAAAAGAGAAATTTTGAAATCAAATGGAAGCTTTGAAGTTTGATAAAAAAACCTTTATTGATAAATTTTTTGCTAAACTTAATCTCTTATATTATGGTTTATTTTTGATATTGCTTCATTTATATTTATATGAGTTTATTCTATTTATTGTTTTCGACTCTACATATATAGTAATATGGGATAATTTTGCCATTAATTGTTTCAATTTAAATAACTTGATACTTAAAAATGAAAATTCAATTTTTTTTATTGTTTATTTTTATTTTTATAAACTTTACATACTTTAACTTTTATTTTTAAAAAATAATTAGAACAGAAAAAATGACGAAATCAATAAAATAAAATTTGGGGGAATTTCGCCACTTATGTTATTTACAACGTAAGTTTTTTTATTATAAACTATAAATCTTAAAAACACATTTACAATCAGTTAAATAAAAGAAATGTAACAATATTGAATAAGTGGGTGCATGACCATTGATACCGAGAGGTATTAATGGTCATGCACCCACTTATTAAAAATATACCCACTTTTTAAACTTATTAAAAATATATCCACTTATTAAAAAGGTGGAGTGGGTATGTCCCCCCTCCACCTTTTTTACCAACATTTTTTCTTTTTTTTTTTTTAGAAATGTAGGATATTTGAAAGCCGTGAAGGCGGTCCTGAGGGAGGGAGGGGGGGTTTAGTTGACTAAGAAAAGAGTTTTAAAATAATCATGAGAACTTAAAAAACAAATCAATTTACAAATTATAATACATGAGAGATAAAGAAATAAAACTCAAAAACTCATTGTTTTCAACATTTGATTTACCAATAAAATTCTATTGTTCTTTTTTTGGGTCTGCATTTTTCACAAACACCATTTTCGACAAGAACTTTTTTCATATTGCGACCAAAGGTTTTGCTGATCAGTTGTTGCGCTATTGAATGGCTTTTGACACTTTGATTTACTGCATTTATTCTCTGCTATATTTAAATTTCTGTTTTTCAGTGGTCATCTTCTTCATTGCCAATCATCAGTTTTCTTTGCTTTGATAGATGGTTTTGGTTTTAAGCTTGTTTTTTAGCTTCTGACTCTTCTTTTGCTACCTTCACTTGCTCAAAAATCAATGATTCTGTAACGCTTTTCCCTTCACAACAACTTTGACTCGCTTTTTTTGCTTGGACTACAACTTTGAATCGCCCCAGTCACCTAGAACTTGCAGCACGTGAACTAGTAAGGATTCAGTCACATAGCCAAGATTCGTTAATGTACCAGCCCCAGCTATCTTTTCTGGATATTGAATTCTTCCTCCTAGTGTCCTTCAAGGTATACAGCATAATTTTGTAGCTCGCTTACAACGCAGTTCGCCAGCTTTAACTTTTGCAACGGCTATTTCCGTTGGCTCTTCGCTATAATGACGGATTTTCTCTTGTAATTTCGTAGCATTGTTGCTGACAATTGATCGACTTAACTATTAGGAATTGAATTAAGAACCATGACCTTAGAAATTATTTATCAAAACAAGAAGACGAAGTTGAAATTAATTATCCAATCAAAGCGCATACTAATTATTTTTTTACTTTATTTGTTAATTGTTTTCCTAAATTATTTTAATTAGACATATTAATAAAATTTTCTAATTAAAAACGCATAAGACTAACATGACCTCATAAATTAATTGCTAAAAAAAGAGGCAGGGAAATAATATTAATTATCCAATCAAAGCGCATTACTATTTAATATAAATAGGTGGAGAAATTCCCCCATTTAGTATTTCCGTAATAACTTTGGAAACGATCAAAATTAGAAAGAAAAAAACAATACAAAGATTCTTTGAAAAATTTCAAATATTTTTGTCTCTAAAATTTTTAATGAAAATAAAAATTTGATTTTTATGAGAATTTTTTAAAGATTATTTTTCTCAATTAATTTTCTTATCAAGTTTTCTCAAAAAGAAGATTTTTTTTTACATAATTTGATAGGAAATTTGTTTTTCTTCTGATAGAAATTTGAATTATAAAAAAATTCTAATTCCTGAGTAAAGTTAATTTTATAAAAGTGGATATAAACCAAATGGTGGCGAAATTTCTAAAGTGGCGAAGTTACCATATTTTACTCTATAAAGGAGATGTTTATTTTTTCATATTTTAACAGAGTTTTATATAAATTTTGTAACATTTCACTTTACACTTGTTAAAAGTCCTGATAGGGGTTCTATAAAAAGATTGTGATGACTTTGGTCAACCATATCTTCTTCCTGTCTGTTTATATATATTGTTTTATATATTGAGTTCCTGTGTGCTTATATATGTTGTTTATTTATTTTTATTTTATGAAAACTTTTGTTGTGTTTAAAAAAGTTTCTTTTTATTTTTCAGCGAAGCATATTATGAAAAACAGCAAAGTATATTATGAAAAAAAAAACAACTGTTTATGCATTTAGTATAAAGTAGAGTATTATGAACGCCTTAAATAAAAATTGAAATAGGGGAGAGAAGGGAGAAGTAGGACCGCCTGAAATTTCTAAAGAGCCTAAATACTGTTATTTTATGTAAACAATTAAATTTCTTCCCCTCTATTTAGCAAAATTGCTTTGTTACCTGCGTGGACTAGAAGCCCAAATTTTGAAATGTACCTTAAAAAAGTATTTACATTGGGATGAAATGGGACAGAAAAAAGAAACATTTATGCCCACCTTTTTCCCGTTGCCATTATTTCGATTGGTGAAAGCTCTTGAACATTTTTATGTCGATTAGGTGACTTTTTGATTTTATCAGTTTCTATTTAAAAATTTGTGTTAAAATGTTTTTTTAAAATTATTTGTCCTATTTCTACTAACATTTGTCTGGCTTTACCCGAATGACACAGTTTTTCTAAAAGCAAAAATTTATATACTTAGTTGTAATTGGCTGGAAACCTAAGGGGATTGAATCGGTGCCTGAAAAAAAGATTTATTCGTACAAACTTGTTTGGTTCAGTTTATACATAAAATAAAAAAGGGATTGCAGTTTCCCTAAAAAAAGTTTACGTTTCCCACTTCTCCCCACTCTCCCCTATTTTTAAAAATAAATATGCTAGATTCAAAATTTTTGCGAATAAACATTGTTTAGGGATTACTACTCATAATCTACATAAATATTTGGGCAACCAAAATTATATCTTAAAAATAGAGAGGATTTAAAAAAATTGCAGAGGTGATCATATTACCCAGACCACTTGGTAATATGAATTATTCTCGCTTGTCCAGTCAACAAAGTCAATTCGACGCAACAAAGTCAATTCTTTGACTGAGTAGTGGCAACATATTTTTTCCTTATTATTAGTTCTTGGTAGACTTGTTGCAGTTGATCTTATTCCAATTTTTAAGTTAGAGAAAAGTATTGATATTAAAAATGGTTGGACAGCACAAAACTTAAAAAATCCAAGTATTAGACATGGAATGAAAAGTATGCTTTTGAAGTATTGCGAAAAAGTAAAGTCCGATTTAGCTTATGACATTGAGTTCTATAAAAAAGCAAAGACTCGTTTTTTATGGAAAAGGACAGGTTCAATCTCCTGGATTAATGGTTCTATGACATCAGAGAAAGCATTTAAAATGATTATAAAAAAGATGAAAGATTTCAATTTAAATCTTGATCAGATATTCTTGGTATCTTTGGCATACCTACTAAATAGACTGATGGTGATGTAAACGATTTACACCAAAGACTTTTTTGAAAGATATAATCTCAATTGAAAATAGCCCATCAATTGATTCAAATAACAAGAGTGCTACTCCAGAATCTAAGGAATTGTCGCAAAAGAGGATGAAAATTTATGAACTTTATGAATATTTATCTAACACTTTTGTGGCTTCACCAACTAAAAATATAACATTATTTATTAAAAAAGAATTTGCATTGTTTAAAGCGTCTAATAATTGACCAAAAGACTTGAAAAATTTAAATTCAGCCCTTTCTACTTTTCCGCCTTCATCTGTGGAAGCTGAAAGATGCTTCAGCGCTGCTGGCTGATTCATTAATAAACTTAGAACATCACTAAGTGATGAAATGATTCACATATTTTTTAAGGTCATATTTAACCAGAAATAAATAGTTTTCATATCTTTGGGAAGATCTTTGCTTATAAAGGGATGTCCTTAGTTTTTAACATGAACCAATTTACTTTGTAATAAGAACAAATATTTATAATGATCCCATAATTATTTGAACTTTATATATATTATTTGAACTATATTAATAATTTTCCAAAAATTATTTATTTAAATAATTTAAATAGTCCATTATTTGATCAGCCCTAAATATGAGTACTTTAAATTAGCTGAAAAAAATAACATTATTTAAGTAAAAAGTTATTATATTTTTTTACTGTGTTTTGTTTTTTTTCAAAAAGAAAGTAAAACCACTGCAACTTCACAATTTTAAACTAGGCAATTTTAATAAAAAATATTGGGTAATTTGCAGAGGTGGAAAGTAACTAAATAGATTTACTCACGTTACTGCAATTGAGTAGTTATTTTGTGAATTTCAACTTTTTAAGCATTTTTTCAAATGTGTACTTTTACTTCTACTTACTTTTTTTTTTTCTAAAGTATTGTACTTTGCGACATTTGAAAATACATATTGAAATCATATGCGTTACTGAGTAAAAGAATTTATTATGTATTGTTTAAATTCACAAATACTATAATTTAATTTTTTTAGTTGATAAAAAATGGCGTTTGTTTTATAACTTAGTTCCTTATATTTTTCAATAATGTTTTAAATGAAGTTATGAAGTCACCAACAACGTGAACCGCTGACGTTTTGAATTTATAATCGTTCATTAATCGTTCTTATTAAAATTTTAAAAGAAAATTGAAATCGAAGTTTTACAATGTTTACATTTTATACATTAAACTACGAACAAAATGTAAAGTAAAGTACTATAACAAACATGGAAACAAGAAGTTGTTATTTCAATTAATTATATAATTATAGTTATTTATATAATTATGTCTTATTTTAGCAAGATGGAAGAAGTAACATGTTTTAAGTGATAAAATGAATATTACATAATGACGTATTTTAAAATCGTATAATTTGTAATAATAAACGCACTCTTAAAAATATCAGTTAAATATAATAGTTCAAAATATATATAGTTTTCTTTTTTTGTTTTTTAGAGTTTTGCTCTCTTTAATAAAGATGACACTTTGAAATTGTTTTAAAAAATTGTCGAGCGCGCTCATGACGACTTTTAACTACTTTAACTTGGTTTCTTTTCACTTTTTACAATCAAAAAACAATAACACATACAAAAGGCTATCACGAGCTGCCTTTTGGAAATGCCAAGCAATGTGGAACAAGACAGGTTGGTTATACTTGGAAGCAGAGATTGTAAAAGAGAAATGAAAGCTCCAGCTCATCAGGCCAAATCAGACTAGGTGGAACTCGAAATACATGGCGGTGGAGAGAATCTTAAGGATCATACAAGTAAAAAGCCCCAAAGCTATCAGAAGTGTGCGTGGAGAATTCAAAGTAAAAATGTAAGCTTTTTTTATACAATTTATTCAGTGTAATCAAATAAGTATAAAAAAATACTGATGGAAATAATTGCTTGAAGTTCTTCTTCTTATATAATTTAAATATTTATTTCACACCTCTTCTTGCAAGAAATGTCTATAAATTTGCATTTGTTATGGGTCCTACAGGTTGAATCCAGATGTAATTGTTTTCCTGACGGAATATTGCGCTTGTATGAAACTTTTTTGTAAAGCAATGGGCATTCTTCAGTCTAAGACCAACACACACATGGGATAACTCCTGCCAGTGATCTTTCAGTTACAAACAAAATTCAGCTGCCTTGAGACATCCTCCAAAATGTGTCTGCCTCTTATTAAAGCAATTCAGGATGGTATCCAAAATACGTTTTGGTAGAATGATGCAAGACCCAGAACTGAAAGGACTGAAATTATAGGAGCAGGTATGATTTCCTTTTTTTTATATCATAGTGTAATCTTTTTTGTCTACTTTTTTACAACTTAATTATCCATTGTTGTTTAAGTACAGTAAAATGAATCTTTGCATTGGTAAAAATATAATATGTATTGTTTTGTTTTTAAACAGGTATGGTTAATGGGAGACAACACATTGACCTGATGGCCGAAGTGGAGCAGTTTGGGCAACATTCATCAGATGAAGAAGATTTCTTCTCATCAATGAAATCGAGAAGATCACAAGGTACAGTGAAGGTTGATGGGTACCTTGCTTGCAATTCAAAAGAAATGGATTTCTTGAACTCATTTCATCAAAACCTTTCTCTTAAACTGAACACTGGTCTTCCTGCCTCTGCTTCCTGTGAGCGTCTATTCAGCGGTGCTGGACTCTTATTTACTGCAAAGCGGACAAAAAAACCAACTGCTTTTCAAACTTAACAAAAAGTTTATAGTTTAAATTTATACACATATATATAAAAGAATAGACTACATTATTATTATTTTTTTTGGACAGCTTTGTTATCTGTTAAAAAAGTAACGCAGTAACTTTGACTCTGTACATTTTTAATTAGCTACTTTTTACTTTTACTTGAGTAAACTTTTCGACTTTGCGACCGGTAACTTTTACTTGTATTTGAGTAAAATTTCACTCAAGTTACAGTACTTTTACTTGAGTACAATTTTTTTTTGCTTTTTCCACCTCTGGTAATTTGAGTATGTTCATATCAAGAATTTTTCAAACAAAAATGAAACGGATTTTTAGCTAACATAATTTTTTTGAAAAAATAAATTTTATTATTTAAGCATCAAAATTTCGCGCTATAGATTTATGCATGCGTCATTATAATATTTTAACAACGCAAAAATGTTTTAATTAGATGAGAGCCACTAGTTACTGCTTATAATTATATGCTAATTGTACTGATTTCTGCTATCACCACGTAAATTCAATTCAAAAAATTCAAGCAACTTAGGCTTCACTGCTCACACCTTAGAAGTCTTTTAGTATGCTCATATAACCAAGGTGCTCACTTTACCCTAATCGACCCTATGTGTATTTCGTAAAATGATAAACAATTCTTTTAATTTTTGAATTACTTTATACAATTAGAACTAAGTTCAAATGGCAAGAAATATGTCTTTTAGCTAGCATTTAAAAAGTTGATACCTGTATTGTTTTTTCAACAAGTTGATACCATGTATTTATTTGTTGCATAAATATATTGATTTTATATAATATATTTTTTACAATATAATATATTAATTGTTGCATGTATGTATTCTAAAGTAATCTTATACTGCTAAAATTGTCTAGAAGTCTGAGAATTTTCCAGAATATTCTTGTAGATTTTAGAAACCTTTAGAACTTTAAAGAATCTTCCGCAACTTGTTAAAACGTTCTTGGACTGTCCAAAAAGCACTGGTGACTCGAATGAATATTTCAGTTCATATTTTTGGTGAATAAGAAATAAAGACTTGTGCTTGAAGGGTAATTGATTAACTTGAATGTTATTAAAATGTTGCTTGAATTCAGCAGGCGCATAGTGTTTCTTTTGTAGAATTTCAATGATTAAGATGTATTTAGTTTATTTTTAAAATTTGCAGTTCACAAAGTTACCATTTCACAAAGCTACCATTTTTAGATGGGCTGGAAAGTAAGTTGACAACAGTAAATTAGGGATGTTGCGGAGGGCATATTTTAAAACCCTATACAGGCTCAGAATAGGCAGAAATATGAGCAATCTGATTCGCTAATTTTGAAAGAGAGGCTTTTGTTGAAAAACATAATTAAAATCAAAACAAGCAGGTTTTTGAAATAAATTTCAAAGTAATGTTAAACTAAGTTTATCAATACTCGTCTTGTGTTAATATCAACACAGGACGGGAACATAATTTTATTTCAGTTTTCTTCAGAGCATTTAAAAGGTATCAAAATACAAGAGAATTTTCACTCGTAAAAATCTCAAAATGTAAATAAAGTTTATTTTGGTGATGGGAATTTTATCTGTTTTTAATTTAAAGAAATGGAAAACAAATTTGTTAAAGTAATTCGAAAAGATCTATAAATGTGTTTCTTGTAAAATATTATGTCCTGGGCTTTAAAGCATACTCAAACACAAAGTTTATATGCCGTTGATATGCAGTTGCACGACACTACTGGTGAAGAACTTTATTTATAAATATGTTTTATGTCAATATATGAACTCTAATGAGATTTTGTTTTCATGACTTGTTTCAACCTAAGTTTTGAGGAAACTGTTTTCTTTTTTTATTACATAACTCCAATAAAACTTCGTGCTGAAACCATTAAACACTTTTTGAAGGTTTAGAATAAGTTCGGCAGATTACATTAACTTAAATATAAAAAATGGCTATTGAATATTAATACTCTATTTGAAATTTTTAACAAAAAAAGAAAAATTTATGTTTGTCTAGTGAACAGTAATTTTTGTACTGTTACATATAAACACTGACATTACAAGCAAGAAAAAGTATTGAAGTCAAATAATTTAACCAAATAAAAGTGGATTGTGGCATCGAAAAAATGCAAATGATTGCGGCATTTGTTTTTATTGTAATAATTAAAAAAAAAAAGATAAAAAAAAAAAAAATTCGTGGTAAAAATTAAACACATAAAGAAAAAGAGTATTCAAGAAAAGAAAAGAAAATTTTTAGAAAAAAAAAAGTCAGTTGTCATGCTCTGTGTTTTTGTTATTATAAAATGTTTTTGTATAAACTCTTGAAATATTGAACGCAAGTTTCCTTTTGTTGTTTCTTTTTTCTACCTCTTTACTCTTAGTTCTCCATTAAGATATGTTGCAACATTTTGTAATATGTTAATTACTAGATAATCCTGCGTTCAAAGCTGAATTATAAATGTGAAAAGATTTCAAAATGTGTTTCTTGTCAAATGGAATGTCCCTATTCTATGAAGCATACTCAATGCAAAGTTATATGCAATTTGAAAATTTAACAAAAGAAGTAATATTTGTTTTTCTACGGAACGGTTTTTTTGTACAGTTACATATAAGCTTTGATATTTAAGCCAGCAAAAAGTATTGAATTTTTTTATATCATTATACAAGAGATATTCACAGAAATTCAAAATAAGCGCAGTTGATTTTATTGATTATACCAAAAATAACATAAACAAACTATTTATAAAATTTGGAAGTACGGAATACGTTTTATAAATTTTTTTTTTTTTCATTTTTTTAGTCACACAGATTTTTTTGTTCTTCAGGAGTATTTAATGTAAAATAAATTGATAGCATAATAAACATGAAATTTATCAAAATTTGTTGCTTTATTATATTTTATTTCTTTTTTCTTTTTTTCTTTTTTTTATTTTCTTTCCACGATAGCAAGGGATCTTCACTCATTAGAATTCGTTTTTCTTTATTGTATTCATTAATTTATGACTTCCATACAATAAGATTATCAAAAACTTGGGTGTTCGTTTTAGTGTTAACATACTCATCATTGCTACTCATCAATATATTTGATAAAATTGATGTGACTTTTCTTTTTCGTTCATTAGCTGATAGTGATGATAGCTTTGTCCGTTTTTTAGCAAAAGCCTCAGCACCTTTACCTTCTGCATAATTTAAAGAGTTGTTTGTGCTGCCAAGTAAGCTTACCAATTTAGATTTAACATGTTTTATATTTACTTTGTTAAATAACGAGGATCTAAATACGTGGCAATTAAAAAATAATTGATAAAATAAAGGTTCGCAAAACTTGAATTTAGTTGTTCAATGATTTTATTACTTTCGTTCAATTATATTTATTACTTTTTTTTCAATTGTAATTAGTGTTTTAGAGTGTATATTAGTGGAATTACTGACACTGTGAACCATAGAGACCGCCAGGTTTTATGCCGTGGCACTCAAACCAAATCCTTACTATGTAATAGTATTATCCATATTGTTTCAAAAAAAAATTATTTCTGAAATCAAAATGCGTTGCTATCATACAATTTTAGATATAACTATTTTCTCAAATTGTAATAAAATTTTTTAATTTTTTGCCGAATCTCAAAATTAAAAATTTGAAAAAAAAATTTACTTTATCACTGGAAACCGCTAAAAAGAATTTTAATAAAGGAGGTTTTATAATTTATTTTATAAGATTTTTTTTTTAATATAATGCATCTAAATTTATACATCTTTAATAATTATATGATAAAAACTTTATTTAAAAATAAATTTAGTTTTTAATTTTTATTTTAACTAATAATAATGCAGTTATTAGATAAAATTTTATCTAATTTACCCCCGTATTTTAACTAAGCTAATAAATTTCCTCGATTAGAAAATAGTTCAGTTCGGTAGTTAAATAGTTTTAAATTTCGGAAGGTTCAATTGCTTAATCTAATTGCTATTAGTTATTTTTTCAATAACTATGAACTCTAAATCATTAATCATATTTAGGTTGAGTGGAAAACTCTTTTGAGGAGTTCTTCCAGTGCCAACGTCACTCTTCAAGATGAGACAATTAGTTTACCTAAATCTGAATCAAGCTTATGTTCTTTTTGTTATACATATCTTGCACCTGGTTATCCTAATAACTGTAAACCCAACACTGCAGTGACTAATATTATTTCATTAGCATTCCTACTAGGTTCTCTTTAAGCTGAGCCGGTAAAAAAAAGTTTTCGGTGATATTACATAAATATTAACTACAAAAGTTATATTTTAGTACAAATTATATTTAGGTTGTTTCTGGAATCATAAAAAGTAAAATGGCTTCAGAAAATTTGGTTGATGGATCTACTTTTTGTTTATCTACAGGAGGAAATCCTCTTAAAGTCACAATTGGCACACCAGAAAATAAAGCAAAAAGAAGTTCTATCCAACAGCTTTCCCTTGAAATATTTAAGCAATTACAGGTTGTGCTAGAGCTGTCAAATAGAAAAACAAAAGAGATGCTTGCTACTTTACGCAAAGGTTTAGGAAGTAAACTATCCATAGAACCTAATATTTTTGGTCATCTTTCTGAATTAGAAAATTGTGCATTTGTTGACAGTATAGGCCATGTAATTTCAAGAGATCTTTTATATGTTCAAAATACATCAGATTTTGTGCTAGATTTGTTAAAATTACGTGGTTTAGACCCAACTTCAGTCTTTATAAGAATTTCATTGGATGGCGGTGGTTCATTTTTTAAAGTGATTATCAATATCTTTGATTGTCATAAGAATAGTGATGATTCAGATGAGTTTTTGAATAGTGGTGTACAACGATCACAATTTCTAGCTATTTTCGAAGATATTCCTGAATCCAATTATAATTTGAGGCAAATTATAGAAAAGTTAAATTTGCAATGTGTCAGCTTTTATGCTGCTTTTGACCTAAAATGTAGAAATGCGTTATTTGGCTTATCTGGGCATTCTGGAAAAAGAGTTTGTTTATGGTGTGAGGGAATATCCACATTAGATTCAGGGACAAAACGAACTCTTGGCAGTATTGATTAATGGTACAATAAGTATTTATAAAATAAATCAGTTAAATCACCCATGAAAGACTTCATGAACTGCGTTAATCCTCGAATTTTGTATATTGGTCTAGATCCAGATACTTTAATTGAGCAACCAGTTTCTCCACCTGAACTTCATTTACTAATTGGCTTTGTTTTACTGCTAGGAAATTTTTTGTTGGATGTCTGGCTAGGATTTAATGATTGGCTGAAGTCAAAAAATTTCATTCAGAGAGGATATCAAGGTAGAGGCTGGGATGGAAACAATTCAAACAAAATATTAGAAAACTTAGATTCCCTTGAAATAAAAATGTTAGAGTCGTTTACATGTTTGATTCCAATTGTTCAGTGTTTAAAAGATTTTCGTAATGTAAAAAATAGTTGTTTTTTTAACAAGTTACAATCTGGCTTCAAAGAAGCAATAATAAATTTAAAGAATTCATTTCTTTCTGCACAAGGGGTTGCATTAAATTTGAATAAAAAATTAATACAACATGGAAAGTTCACATTCTACTGTGTCATGTACCGCCATATGTGGAATACCATAACCAAGGATTTGGAAACTTTGCTGAACAATGCGGGGAAAGTATTCATGCAAAGTTTAAACCAACATGGACTAGATTTAAGAGACAAAAAGAGCATCCAGATCATGGCGACAGGCTACTCTCAGCAGTGGTGGATTTTGGAGCAAAAAGAATTTAATTTTGATTATATTTATGTGTATATTTGTACTAATATATATATATATATATATATATATATATATATATATATATATATATATATATATATATGTATATATATATATATATATATATATATACATATATATATATATATATATATATATATATATATATGTACATACATACATACATACATACATACATACATACATACATACATACATACATACATACATACATACATACATACATACATACATACATACATACATACATACATACGTAACACATTAACTACTAACTAAAATTTAATAATATTTAAAAAAAACAACTTTTAATTTTATAATTAGGCCGAAGACCTCCTCAGGTTTACTCTTTTTCCCCGTTTTTGACCTTATGCACTTTGTCCAGATTTTAAAAACTTACTTTTCGAAACCTACAGGACAAATGCTTTTATGCTCAAAAGGTTTTATATGAGTGCCACGACATGAAACCTGGCGGTCTCTTTGATTCACAGTGCTGATGAAATGCTGGTAGTACTCTCATTCATATTTTTGGTAACCTTTCAAAAGGGCGAAGAGTAGGCACTTGCACCACATCTAATGTTTTTTGGTTGAATTTGCACCTTTTTTTGGAGTTGCGTTTCAGCATTTTGAGAATGATTAAAATGCGAAGAAATATTTAAATATTATTGCCTTTCGATATTATTATTTTGTAATTCTTCATTAAAATCTAACATAGTTCTTACACAATGTTGTAATTGATGTACGACACAATTGACATCAGGAATATTAGCCCGCCTTCTTACACGTTTCATATTTGGTTCACAGTAACGAATGAAAAAGTGAACTTTTTTTTTTTTTTTGGGGGGGGGGGGTTATATGTCATTCTAGTAGCATCTCATTAAATTTTTCATGATTTACATCTCCCGTGTGTCGACCATTAAATGGGTGGCACTTTAAAATAAGTTTAATTTTTTCAAAATCTTCAGCGATGCGCATGCGCTATCAAACTTAATAAGGAAACATTTGAGCTAGGTTCAATCCAAATATTGGTAGTAAATGAGATTGTTGTAAATTTTTTTATTAAATCAACTATCTTGCGGACCAATTTAAGATATAATTCATTACAAATGAATGAAGTAAAAAAATATCTTCCTCTTTGCTGATATTTCTACACAATAAACTGTAAAAGTTGTCTAAATCCGATACCTTCAACAGAAGAAACTAAATTATCTATCTTCGTTGATTTAAATTTAGAAGAAACTCATTTTTGATTCCTAAGCAAAGCGTCTTTGAAAATGATTTGTGTTTTTGCCTCTTGAAAAGGACTTGAAGTAGGGGATGTTTTTTCTTCTGCTTCTAGCCTAATAAATTCTTTGTATTCACTTCCATGCAAAGACTTTAAATAACATTTTAACGACGTAATTGTACCTCCTTTTTTTGAAAACGTTTTCCCACAAACTTTGCAATTTGCCATATTAGCGTCAACTTCATTGAAATACGTTCATATAAAACTTGTTTTGGCTTTATCGTTTAGTCTTCAAATAAAGTTATCAAGTCAATAATGATAAATACTACACCTTCGTTACTATTTATACTTCGATACTAAATCTTCGTTAAAGTTTCGGTTTAAAATTATCGGAGCCGGAGTCTGAGTCGGAAGTCATTCGGAACTTCAGACCTTTTGGAGCCAGAGTCGAAGCTCTGTAACATCTCTAAATTAAATCATTCACCATTGTCTGGTCAGTGGGCGCGTTGTAGTTTAAATATGATGAGTTATTATGAATGAAGCATCAAAAGTAAAATTAATTTAGTTATACTGTAACAATTGAAAAAAGTGGGAAAGTTATTTATTATTTTTTTTGTCCTATCAAGTTTTTACAAGTTGGTCGGAAATCAAGTTAACAAAAATAATTTCTTTTTAATTTTTAGAATTTTTATTTTAAATTATCCGATGTATAGTTGTGATAACATTTGGTAATTTTAAATTTAAATTCTGAGCAAATTTTTTTATCAGAATATATTTTTTAATCAGATAATTATTCTTGAATGCAGAAAGTTGAGTTAACACCTTACCAGTAACAAATAATTTATAAGCGAATACAAGTCAGAGAATCTTCGAAATTTATCGTCAATGTATTTCATATTTTCAGACATTGTATGAATAGAGTGTAAAAAAATTTCTAGTTCCCAGTCATTCTGAACCTCAGAACCGGTCTTTTTGAATTTTGAAATGGCCGAAAACGCAGGACAACATCTCGTCAAGACGACTAATTGAAACTGAAGCAAAGAAAGTTTATTTCACTATAAGATCTAAAAGAAAATTCAATTTTATTAGTAAGTGTTACTCAAATAAAACTTAGAACAAATGAAACTACACTATGTTGACGTGCGGCAGGAAAACATCATTTATTTTAAAGATAAAAGCAGCAAAGCGTCATAAGTTTGCTTGAGAACATGCAGAAAAGACAAATTGAGAAAGTATCATCTGATTGGACAAAAGTAAACTTGAACTAAAAATCCCAAAACGTTGCCATAAAGTGCTGATAAGATCAGGGATGCAGATAAAAGTACATAAAAACTACAGTTAAACATGGCGAAAGCTTTGTTATTGTTTAGGCTGTTGTTTGAGTGAAGGTGTTTGTAAACTACAATTTATTGATGGTAAAATAACAACAAAAGGCTATATTGATATTATAATAAATACATTTATAAATCTATCATATGTGAAGTTTGTGTCCTCATTCTTTTTATACTTTTTCCAATCTACTGATAGTTTGTCTTCAAATTTTTTAATATAAATTTATTTTTTAACAAATTTTGGTTTTAGAATTTTATTTATTTTTATATCTTAATTTATTGAAAAGTTAATTGGGAAACGAACCGAAATATCAGTTTCAACTATATCTTCTCTTAGAGAGGAGTATAGAGATGAGTTGGTCAAAATTTTATCTATAACTTTTTTTGATCACGCACTTTACGCACTGAACGGACGTGTTTCAAGAGCAAGAAAAAAAATGGCGAAAATTACGATTGCACAAATGAAAGAATTTATGGATTTACACGAGAATACTATACTGAAAATTTTTAATGAAAAAATAGAACGACTTGAGGCAAAAATATTTACTATACAGGAAGAAAATAAAACTTTAAAAACTGAAGTATGCGAACTAAAAAAGTCGATGGAATTTATAAACGAAAAGTATGAACGTGTGTTGACTGAAACTAAAAAAAACTTACCGACATCTAACGAACAAAATAAAAACATTAAAATATATGAAAACGAAGATAATATTAAAGATAAAATGGCGGAGCTTGAGGATCGAAGTCGCCGGAATAACCTCAGAATAAATGGTATTGATGAAAGCATAAATGAAACTTGGGAACAAAGTGAAAAAAAAGTTCAGGAGATTTTGAAATCTAAACTTGGTTTTGAAACTGACTTTAGCATTGAGAGAGCACATAGAGTTGGAAAGAATCGGACTGATGAAAAAAGCAGAACTATTATCGTTAAGTTTTTGAACTACAAAGACAAAAGCATGATACTGGAAAACTACGTGAAGAGAAAATTATGGAATCAACACCTATACATAAACGAAGATTTTAGCGAGCGAACGAATGAAACAAGAAAGAGACTTTTTATAGAAGCAAAAGAACTACGATCAAAGGGTAAGTTTGCCAAAGTTATTTATAATAAACTAGTTTCACGAGATTTTTAAATTTAAACAGAAATTCTTTTTTTAAATATTTTTATGCTAATAATACTTTTAAAATGGATTCAAACAATTTTGAATCAAAATTTTTTAATTTTTCTCATACAAATAATTTTGAAACTGACGAAAAATTTGATCAAGATCTAAACAATTTTTTTAATACAGGTGCTCAACAAAGCAACCCTTTTTATTTTTATAACAATAAAATAAAAGAATTTCTGGAGCGGGATCGTATTAATGTTATTCATTTCAATATAAGAAGCTTAAAAAAAAACTTTGAAACATTTTACAACAACTTGGAGGAAACTTCAAATATTTTTAACATAATATGTGTGACAGAAACGTGGCGCAGTTCTGATGATGCTACGTCAAACGCAAATCTCCACCTTTCAGGCTTTAATATGATCCCACTCGCGCGTAAAACAAATAAACGAGGCGGTGGTGTTCTTATTTACTTAACCACAAGCTTGCGATTTATTATCAGGCCTGACATGAGTATTTCCGATGGCGATAAAGAGGTTTTAACGATTGAAATTACAACCAAAAATAATAAAAATATACTTTTGAGTTGTTGTTATCGCCCACCTTCAGGCGTAATTGAAAAATTTAATAGTTTTTTAATTACTGATATAATAAAAAAAGGTTTTCAAGAAAAGAAATTAAATTACATAATTGGTGATATGATTTTAGATTGTTTTGAATATCACTCAAATAAAAATATTAAAAAGTTTTATAATGACTTGTTTGAAAATGGAGCAATTCCTTTAATAAATAGACCAACAATGGTAACTGCAACATCTGCCTTGTTAATAGACAATATCATAACAACTGACACATCTAATAATTTACTAAAAATAGGAATAATTAAAAGTGATACCTCGGATCATTTTCCTATTTTTTTATCTATAAATATTAATACAGATTCGATATTACATGAAAAACAGGTCATTATCAAACGCTTTATTAATGATAAAAATATTTTATCATTTAAGGAACAATTATCCTTAATAAACTGGAATTCAGTAAGTAATTTATCAGAGGCAAATAATATGTATAATGCATTTTTTAAAGTTTTTTATGAAGTTTATGATGTAAACTTCCCAAAATGTAAAATTAATAAAACAAAAAAAAGTTTAAAATCACCATGGGTAACAAAAGACCTTAGAAAATCCTCAAAAATAAAACAAAAACTATATATTAAATACCTTAAAGCAAAAACAACTGAAAGCAAAACACTCTATAAAACCTTTACCAAATTATTTGAAAATAAAAAAAAAAACCTTAAAAGAAAGTATTACAGCGACTTATTTGATAAATATAAAAACGACTATAAGCGAAAATGGCAACTTGTTAATGAAATCACTTGTAACAATAAAATGAAAATATGCTCTTTGCCAAAGGCAATTAAAATAAATACTGACATTTTTTATAACCCTACCATAATAGCAAACGAAATAAACAAGTTCTTTGTATCAGTTGGACCAAACTTAGCCAAAAACATCCCCATAATTAATAATTCAATCAATTCAAAAAAAGATTTGACTTCCCCTGAAATATCTTCTCTACATAAATTTAAAGTATCTTTTGATGAATTTGAGATTGCTTTCAAAATGCTTAAGACTAATAAAGCAATTGGTCCAGATGATGTAAACGGGAATATTGTTATTGGTTCATATGACATAATTAAAAATATTCTCTTTAGGGTCTTTACGTGCTCAATAAACCAAGCAGTATTTCCTGACAAACTCAAAATAGCTAGAGTTACCCCAATTTTCAAAGGAGGAGAACCTACAAACCTCAGTCATTATCGCCCAATATCAGTTCTCCCAGTTTTTTCAAAAATTCTAGAAAGAATATTATATAATAAAATATTTAACCACTTATCAGAAAACAAAATATTATATAATAACCAATATGGATTTAAAAAAAATAATTCTGCAGAACATGCAATACTTCAACTAACAAGAAATATTAGTGATTCATTTGAAACATCGCAATACACATTAGGTATTTTCATAGATCTATCGAAAGCTTTCAATACTATAGATCATGAAATTCTTTATAACAAACTAGAACATTATAGAATCACTGGAAATACTTTATTATTACTAAAGAACTATTTAACTAATCGTAAACAGTTTATTAAAATAGACTCATCATTATCATCAAATTTATTAAATATAACTTGTGGAGTGCCACAAGGCTCAATACTAGGCCCATTGCTGTTCCTGATATACATCAATGATCTCTACAAAGCCTCAAACTTAATGACAATTATGTTTGCGGATGACACTAATCTTTTTTTAACCAGCAATGATCTAACAACATTATTTAGAAATATGAACACTGAGCTTATTAAAATCTCTGACTGGTTCAAATCAAACAAATTATCAATTAATATAGAAAAAACTAAATGGATGCTTTTTTACCCAAATTCAAAAAAAAAATTAATTCCAAGTATTACGCCACTTATTTTTATTGACAATATTGAAATAAAGCGAACAAAAATTACAAAATTTTTAGGCATTTATATTGATGAAAATCTTAAATGGAAACACCACGTTAACAACCTAAATAACAAAATTGCTAGAACTATAGGAATATTATATAAATCAAGAAGTTTCTTAAATAAACATACTTTAACTCAATTATATTATTCCTTTATTCACTGCCATATCAACTACGCTAACATTGTTTGGGGTAGTGTGAACAAAAGTATACTAGAACCTCTTCATCGTCAACAGAAACACATTGCACGTCTTATAAACTTTAAAGACCGTTTTACTCATGCCAGGCCTCTCTTACTTGAAATGAATATTTTAAATATATATCAGCTAAACGTTTATAATATTTTATGTTTTATGTATAAATGTAAAACCAACGATTCCCCATCTTCCTTTCATAACCTATACTCAATAAAAGAAAAAAACAAATACAATCTACAAAATGATAATTCTATTCGACTACAATTTTCGCATACAAATTTTGGTAAATCTTGTGTTTCTTTCCGAGGAGCCTTTCTTTGGAATAAAATAGTTTTGAAACATTTTGACTTTTCTCATGAATGGACTTATACCTCTTATAAAAGGAAACTTAAGAAAATCATTTTGTCTATTGATAATATACTTTCATACTTTTAATAGGAAATTTATTTGAAAATTTCTATTTTTTATTTAAATTATGTTTTTCTTCTAATATTGTTAAACACAGTTTTTTTTTTTATTATTATTTATTTTAAAATATGTAACACGTAAATTTGTAACGAGTTTGCAGCGGTTCTCGACGACAAGACCTTAAGGTCTTCTACGAGTCTCCGCATTCTTTTTTTTTTATTATTTATAGTAAAAATCCTCACTTGTAATTGTTTATATTATTATATCTTAACTTGTAATTTTATAAATATTGAAGAAATGTAAAAAAAAGAAAAAAAAAAAAAAAAAAAAAAAAAAAAAAAATAACGGAAATTGTTCCACGATTGTATCTATAAATATATATATTTTCCTAAAACACCATAATAAACACTTCCAAACAAAGAAAAGTAGATTCAAGTAAAACAATTGAATTGAAAATGGTTACTAGCTAAATTAAAAATCTTTCAAAAACTCTTCATAAAGCATTTGAAAAACAGAAACGAAATCAATCTATTTATTTTTTTTATTTTTTTTATTTTGTCATTAAAAAAAAAGAATACATTGCCGAGTTATATAAGTAAAATCCACATGAACGGCGCTAAAAGAAGACAATATTTTTATCATCATATTATGCTTTCATCAGCAAACGTGAACAATAGAGTGACCCAAAAAAAAAAAAAAAAGACTATACCCTCAAGTGTTTGGAATTTGGTCTGAAGAAAAAGAAAATACCCATATGTTACGGTTCATTTAGTCGACAATTGCAACATGCATATTTTGTTATATTCGTTTTTGTAATAAATGTCATGAAAAAAACATTGCTGTTTAAATCAAGCAGAAAGATTTATTAGATAAGCTTAAGAATGTTTATAAATTTTTCTAATAGATTTACTTCATAAATAATTTCAACTAGTGCAAAAGTGTTCACAATATCAACTTTAATTTTTTTTAAACATAAAATGTTCAAAAATGAAAATAAAGCAAGGTGCAAAGAGAAAATAAAACTGCCCTATTAGTCCTAGAAGAACTGTTTACCTTCATAATTATCCTATAAAAAAATTGCCAACAAACCAATGAATTTGAGGAAAGACTTATAAAGTCTAATTGTGAACTACTACGTTATTAAAAATAATTTTTATTTATAATCAAGTATTGATTTTATTTACAGAACAACTTTATAATTGAATCAATGTATACAAAAACGTTCTAAGTCATTTTTTTTAATATTTGACTTTTTGATGAAAATTTGTTCTTTGAAGACAGTTCCACCATTGTATAGTAAAACATTCTAAATCAGACCTCTCCGTACACGTTAAATAGAGAGCTAAAATATTGTCTGTAAACTAAAAGGTTCTAGGTCAGTGACTTAGAAGGTTTTTGTTGGCAGCACTGAGAAAACCAGCTGTGTTCTGCTGGTAGCTTTCAGATGTTTTTAATCCAATTTTTGTTTTGCTTTGGTTACGAGTTTGAAGTTATTTGGGCTTATTTTATTATTCATGTAGTTTTCTCGCAGTGAACACAATGTTTCGATTTCAGATCTTTTTTATTCATTAAAAAAACTGCCTCTACAAAAATTCCTCGTTCAACTTATACTTTAAAAAACACCTCAAATATGCTCATAAAAAAACCGTTTAGACTATATTTATATTTCCACAAGGGAACTACGTCAGTCAAATCCGCCGTACAGGGTTTCTCCCACGCAATTTAATAATTAAATTGCGTTATGAATTGTAATTATTACAATTCATCTCGATGTTTTAATGAAAAAGACTTATAATGGATGAAGAACCTAGTACTAGCAGTGGAAGAAAGGTTAAAAATGAGGCTATGTGGAAAAGGAATGTTGTTAAAGAAGCTAGAGTGAAAGGTAAAGAGTACATTGACTACAAAGGAAGAACTGTACCTGCTATCACTGTTGAAACTGATTGCAGGTGAGATTTGTATTGCAATTTTGATACCCAATTAGCCTTTTAACAATTCTTTTATTACATACCATGCAACATGTTTTTCATAAAAACGTCTTAGACAAAACTAATCCAACACGTTCCATATCGTTCCATTTAGGCTAGTGAATTGACCTTAAACAGTAGCAAAATGTTAAAGCCGAATTACTCAAACATCATTTTTCAGAGTTTGGCTATGGCATTTAGGCCTACCTCGAACATTTATATCAGCATAATCTAATGAGATATTTTGCTTTCAGATGCTCGAAGAAATGTACGGAACGTCTAAAAAACCAGAGCGACGAGATCTTTGCACGCATTAGATCGTTAGAGACAAGAACAAGCAAGATATGTTTCTACAATCGTTGATTACAAGCATGAAGGTGAAAACTCACTGACCCAGAAAGGAAGGTGCCGAAGGAAGAGTAGCTCATGACTTTTCATTTACGAGGTTTTGGTCCTTTAAAAGCCTTTATGGAATTAAAATTAGTCGTATTCGACGATTGCGCTCCCTGTTGGTATTAGGAAAATCACCAAAAGACCTTAGAGGGAAAAAATTAGGAACGAATGCAATCAGGGGCAATGTAAGACTTCTCATAAGAGAACATATCGAAAGTTATCTGGTGAAACAGAGCAAATATGCTGGTAAAACTATCAATTATCTAGATGCTAGACTAAATGTCAAAATTTTGTACTCAATGTTTAAAGGAAAACATCCTAAAGCAAAATGTAGCTACAAATTTTTTCTAGGCTACTTTTAGGACAACTTTACGTTAAAATTTGGCCGTCCCCAGATAGACTCTTGTTGCACCTGTGAGGAGCTTAATTTAAAATTACGAAGCCCTCATCTCAGTGATGCAGCAAAGAGAAATGCTGCTGCTGAACTGATGCTGCACAAATGTCGATCAAAAAAGTTTTACAACAAACTCCAAAATGAAAGCAACCCGGAAACAAAACAAAATGAACCGCATGTCTCAGCGATCGCATTGGACTACATGCAGAATATCCCTTTACCAATGATACCAGTCCAGGAAACCTTTTACCTCAGACAGCTATCTGTAAACCTCTTCTCTTTTCACGATTTGAAATGCAATAAAGGTCATGTTTATGTGTACCATGAAGGCACAGCCAGAAAAACCCCTGATGAGGTGTGCTCTTTTGTGTACAATTACCTAATGTCTGCTCCTCCACAGTTTACTGAAGTCCATATCTACTCAGATAACTGTGGAGGCCAAAATAAAAACCATGCACTAAACAGAGTCTCTTTGGCTCTCACAGATACTGGCCGATTTGATCGAATCGAGCAGTACTACCCGATAAGAGGTCATTCGTACCTACCTTGTGACCGGGACTTCGCTGTAATAAAGAGAAAACTGAAAAAGTATGACCGGGTATACACTGTTCACCAGATAACTGAACTTATCATTACTTTTAGTATTACTGGTAAGTTTACTGTTGAAGAAGTTGCAACAGAAAATATTATAGATTTTCAAAAGTGGTGGCCAACATTCTACAAAAAATCTTGCATTTCGGAAGAAACACGGGGAAAGAAAGTTCCTGCTAAGGATAAGATAAGTTTTGGAATAAGTTCTCTAATACACTTTACTTACGGGACTTCTCCAGGTGTAATTGTCTGTAGGCCACTTATTGATGGGCTGATGGTCCAAACTTACAAGATGTCTCAAGTCGTCGATTGCATCGTCGAGTTTCCGCAAAATGTGTGCTACCCATTAGGTAATGTTCCGATAAAAAGAGTGAAACTACAGGATATTAGAAAGCAAATGCAATATGTTCCGGATGAGTTCAGTGGTTTTTATGATGAACTCATGAGCTGGCCAACAACCGACGAGGCGAATGGCGGGGAAGAGGAACACGATATCCAGTGAGGTGTCTACAAAGGCTTTGTAATCAGTCCTTTTATACATTGTGTGATTTAACATGTGTAACAGTTTGAACTTTGATTTTTAATAGTTTTTGGTACAAAAAATGAATAAATATATAAAAAGCAAGCTTTTTGTTATTATCCTTAACAAATGTAAACAAAAAGGTTCTAAGTCAGACAACTTTAACTATGTATAACACATATATATATCACAAATTTTGATATATATTTTAACAAATCTAATATTTAAAGATGTCAAAAAGCACCCAGAATTTTTTTTGAATTTATTAAAGTAATAATTTTGGGATTAATAAGGTTTTTCTCTTTCCCCGAAAAAATAGTTTTTATGACTTAGAACGTTTTTGCATACATCGATTCAATTAATGGAGGCATATTAACTCAACAACAAATTTAAATAAAAAATTTATTTATTAAACACTTTTAGATTAAAGAAAATAATTAAAATAATTAAAGAGCTTACTCCTGATGAGCTTATTGAAGCAATATCAATTGTGGCAACAAGATAAAGGAATATGACCTCAGACCGCAATTATGTCTGCCATTCTTTCCAAATCTAATGTTAATTTAAAAAAAAAAAAAATATCTCTAGGTCTTCTGTTTATAACAAACGGTTTCAGATAATTCAGTCAACAGGGAACCTTCTAAGAAATCAAATAATTGATTTACTAAAAGGTAAAAGACTAGTTCTACATTTTGACACTAAACTAGTTAAAGAAATTTCAGAAGACCTTCAAATGTTGTTTATGACAGAATAGCTGTGAGTATTAGTTCTCCAGATGCTCGAGATTACGACGATATATTGCTTGGGATTTTCTAATTAAATAATGGACTGGAGCATGTCAGGCAATTGAACTAATAAAATTATTAAAATATTACGAGTGTGTTCATCAACTGTTTGCTTGCTGCTGCGATACAACCAGAAGTAACACGGGGAAATATGCTAGAGCAATTCAATTGCTGAGCGTAAAACTTAAAATCCCATTAACATGTTTGTTATGCATGCATCACATATATGAGCTGCATATGTATCACTTCATGGAAGCACTTACAGGAAAGACAAAAGATCCCCACAGAGCATTATATTTAGAGTTAAAAAGAAAGTGGAACGAAGTTTGTACAGAAGTGAACACTCTAAATAATATTGTAAAAGTGTGTTGGGATAACCTAAAAGTTGATTCAGTGTTGTACACTCTTGTATAAGATGCCCTTACTTTATGTTCAAAAGCTCTGCTCAAAAATACTTTTGCAAGAGGTGATTATAGAAACCTTTGCCAGCTTGTTGTTTTTTATCTTTGTGGAAATGAAACCAATTTAGAATTCCGTCAACATGGTGCTTGTCATTAGGCACGTTTTATGGCAGATGGACTTTACCTCCTTACATTGGAAATGACAAAAATGTTGTCAAAATAATGACAGAAAAGAAAAAAAATGAGCTACAGAAGGGAAGTTTTTTTCCACTATTCTTTATGCGCCATGATTTTTTTAAAGCACCCAAGAATGACCTTGATTCTTTCATGGCAAGTCTTAAAACACAAAAGCAATACGATGACCAGTAAAGACAGTCTGTAACAAAGAGTATAAAACGACATTCTTGGTACTTAACTCCTCACCTTGCTGTGTTAGCGATTGGAGATAACGTATACGTAACGTTGAAGACTGTGAAAAAATTAAAATGAATAATAACCTACTTAAATTTCCTATGCCTACATTCCATGTTGGGGATCCTCAAGTTAATTTAGTTCTTGACTCCAAAGCAACTTTATCTCTTCTGGTAATATACCAGAGTCTTGGTATCTTTTTAAAGCTATTAGAATTTTAAAAAGCGACGTTGAACATGGGTTTTTGGTGGAGTAAAATCTTGGGATAATATCTCTCTACTACTTACAATTTCTCAGAAAGAAACATCAAACTTATACAAGACTTTGTGAAGGCATCTACAAATGATGATCAAAGACAAAATATAAGGCTTGTTGCAAAAGATCACAGAATAAATTACAAGCAAAAAAGATCAACCCACAAAAGCACTTTATAACTGTTTTTCTATGCGTTTAATTTAATAAAAAAAAAAGGTTTTTAACATTGTGGTTCATTTTTCTCGGTTGTTTATTTCATTATTTGATTCTGCTTACAAATTTATAAATAAATTTGTAATTTGGGGTTTTTTATATTTATTGAAGGAAAATTATCTCAGTATTATGCTTGTAAAATCGTTAAAAAATATAAACATCTCTTAATTTATAATTACACAGCAAATTTATAATTACACTAGCAACTTTGCTAACTTTGGATCAAAATTTTTTTTATATACAGTGTTGGACAAAACATTTGCAACCAACATCGAACAATGCTAAAAAGTGTACCTAATTTTACATGTCTTAAAAACGAAACGAACTATACTACCACAGCAAACAGTTCAGGAGTCTGGAGTCATAGCATGCCATGACATGAGCAATCAGCTGACAGGTGACAGTACGCAGGCAGAATTGCGTTGACAAGTGCCGTTTTGCAGCGGACAAAACAAGTGCAACTTTTTTGGTTTGTTTCATTTTCTTTAGTCTGGTCCGTGTCAACGACACGGAAGTTTTTTAATAATTAAAGGAAGTATCCAGAAGTTTCCAGAAGTTTCCAGAAGAAGCATCTGGAAGCATCCAAGAGCATCCAGAAATATCCAAAAACATTCAGAAGCATCCAGATGCATCCGAAAGCTTCCAGAAGCATCGAAAAGAAGCATCTAGAATCTTCCAGAACATATTCACACAGGTTCATTTTACTAAATAAGAGACATGTAAATCGACCTGTAATTCAGTCAGTATATGGAAGTCAATCAGTCAGTATTATCAAGACAGTTTATCGAAGTGAGTTTTATTAAAGTGTTTTATCGAAGAACATCAATACAAGAAGTGAAAAACAACAAGTGTTTCATTACATCAATACAGTCTACATCCAACCAAGACGTTGTGTTCCACAGAGCATTATTGTATCATCACAAGGTAAATGTAACACGGTAAGCCTTGAGAGGCGTTATTATTTATTTTTATTATTTTTATGACTTCAAGTGCAAAAATGGCTCCCGACAGTCTTGGATTGAAACTAAGAAAGAAAATTATTGGCGATTACGTAAGTGGAATGTCACAAAAAAGTATTTGTGATAAATATCGCGTGAAAAAATGGACCGTATCAAGACTATATTCCAAATATCGTTCTACGGAGAAGTTGGCAGCAGATAACAAAGGTGGAAGACCGCGTTCCACCACTTCTAGAGAGGATTCTGTAATCGTCAGATCCGTCAAGAAGGATCCCTGGATATCATCAGTCAAGATACAAAAGCAATTAGAGCTGCCTGTATCGGACCGAACAATCAGACGACGTGCTGTTGAAGCCGGATTCTTTTCTCGACGCCCTGCAAAGAAACCGCTGATTTCACTAAAAAACCAGAAGAAAAGACTCCTGTTTGCTATAACTCATATTGACTGGAATGTGCAGAAATGGTGAACTGTCCTGTTCAGTGATGAATCGAAGTTTAACATCATTGGGAGCGATGGCATTTGCCGTGTATGTCGACCGGCCGGAAAACACCTCGATTTACGTTACTGCCATAAGACCGTGAAGCATGGTAGAGCCAATGTAATGGCCTGGGAATATTTTTCTGCTAACGGTCTAGATCCAATACATCGAAACTATGGAATAATAAACCATTTAATGTATAAAAATATCCTGAAAGATGTTATGTTACCTCATGCTGAATGGAATATGCCAATAAAATGGGTTTTTCGGCAAGACAACGATCCGAAACACACTGCAAAAGTAGTCAAGCAGTGGTTTCAAGACAACCACCTATCGGTGATGGATTGGCCGCCTCAATCTCCGGATCTCAACCTTATCGAGAACCTGTGGGAGATCGTCAACCGCAGAATTAATCGTGAAGGTGTTCGTAATAAGGATCAACTGTTTGAACAAATCCAAAAGGCCTGGGCAGCGATTCCACAAAGTTTCATTGATCACCTGATCGAATCTATGTCTCGAAGATGCAAGGCTGTAATCGACAACAAAGGATTCGCCACGAAATATTGATAGCGAATTACAGCTTGGTCAACATTTGTCGAGTTGCACTTGTTTTGTCCAGAAGGAAATCAACTTTTTTTTAATACTTTTGATTAATTTATTAATTTTCTTGTACAAATAATGAACTTTGTGATGAATAAAACTTGAAGAACTTTGTCTCTAAACAGTTACATAGTTATTTCTCTAAATTGAAAAAATGCAGCACTTTTATATAATGAAACTAAATTAGCATTATTTGGTTGCACTCGTTTTGTCCGATACTGTATATCTTTATAGAGCAAATCACATAGTTTGGAGGGTATAGTCTCTTGATTTTCAAATTTTTATCATTTTTTGGGACACCCTAGTGTACAAGGTAAACATACGATTACTTTTTACCATTTAAAAATCATATACAAATATTTACAAGTATGTTAAGATCAGTTACTAGTCTATAATCAAAAGAAAATCGTTAAAATAAAATGAAAAATAATCACACCTAAAAACTAAAGATAAGTTAACAGGTAATTTAAAGAAAATTTAAATTAAACACAAGTTAATAAGATAGTAGTTAAAAATAAAAAAAAATAAAACAATAAAAATGAAAAGCTTAAAAAAAAAATTTATTTCATTAACATTGTTTATAAGTTTTTGTTTAAGTTTTTATTTAAATGGAGAAAGAGAAGATCAATTTTTCAGCTTGTTATTTAATAAAGTCTTCCATAATATAGGACCTCTGTTGGCAATAGAAAATTTGGTAACTAAATAGTGCATTTTAGGTTGCTTATAATTGTAATTTAAAAATCTAGTCGGTTACACGTGATTAAATTTATTGAAAAATGAACTAAATATTATAGAAGTTATTTTATTATAAAGTTTGTAAATAAATATAAGAACTTGATAAAGATTCAACTAAAATCATTGAGTATGTGATGGTTTTTAAGTAGTTCTATAGAATGTGTAAATCTACCTGTACTTGAAATAATTCCGACAACGTGTTTTTGTTTACGAAGAAGTTTTTTTTTTATTTTACTTACATTAGAGCTGCACCATGCAATATTTGCATAGTTCTTATAACAATGTATGAGAAAGAAATTTAATATTTTTAAGGAGTTTTGGATTAATAAATGCTTAACTTTGTGTTGGATGTAAACGTTTTTGGAAACTGCATCTTCTCTCTTTCTTATGTGTTCTCTCCATGTCAAATTTTCTTCAAGCATCACTCTTAAAAACTTTAATGATGACTCTCTAATTATTTTGGAGTAGCCAATATAAAGATCAGGAAGTTTTAATGGAATATTTTCCTTATCGTGAAGTCTATGAAAAAAAGTATACTTAGTTTTACTTAAATTTAAGGAAAATTTGTTTGCTTTAAATCATTCCGGTAGATATAAAAATTCCTTGTTTACTACTTTAAATAAAAGGTTGACAAAATAAACTCGTGCCATCTGCAAGTAAAACTGAGTTTAAATTGTTTAATAACTTATGGGAATTATTTACAGAAATAAGAAATAAAAGTGGACCCAGAAGTGAGCTTTCTTCATTGTTTTCTATTGTTTTTGATCCATTCTTAATATGTGATTTTAATACCATAACTAAGGCTTTTCTAAGATCAATAAATATTCCGCGGGTTAACTTACTTACGTTAAATGCTTAAAATATATCGTGAACAATATTAATAATGGAAAAAATATTTATGAAGCTTATAATAAATTTTATCATATATTTGAATATCACTACAATAAGGCATTCCCAATAACAACTAAATTTATTAAAACAAAAACCTTACAAAATCCCTGGATAATACCTGGAATCATAAAATCTTCAAAAAAAAGCAACGACTTCTTGCAGCAATCCTTGCGGCGAACCTGACGTCACATTAACTAACTATTCAGCTACCTTTATGGTAAGGGGGCAAACATTGCGCTTGAAAATGGTGAAAGGATGCTGTGTTTTTGATTGTTCAACCAATGTAAAAAGTCATCCGAACTTGAGTTTTTATATTTTGCCTGCTGATCCAAAGAGAAGAAGATTGTGGCTTAATGCTATGTATAGAATTGATTCATCTTGCAAAAACAAACTTTGGTCGCCAAATACAAAACATGTCTATGTATGCTCAAAACATTTTGTATCTGGTAAGTTTTGTATTTGAATGAATATTTGATCACAACTTTGTCTTAAACTTATTTATTTATTTTTGTTTTTTTTTGTTTTTACATTTCTATTTATAGTAAGTATGTTTTTCTTTCAGGAAAAAAAGAGAATTTTGAAAAGTATCTTGACTATGTTCCATCAGTGAGTATGTTAGGTGCTAAAAAAATTATAGTGGAATCATCCCACCAACAAAACCGATTGTTGTCACGAAATGAAAGGAGAATAAATAGATTGAACAGTTCTCTTGGTATATAATTTATCTTGTTGTTTAAAATGTTTTTGTAAAAACTGTTTATGTAATATGAAATGCTACATGAAATGCTAGATAGATATAAGAATAGCCTACACATTAACACTGTCCTACACCCTCAAGGTGTATTTGGTAGGCTAAAGGGGCCACCCAACCTCCACCTTCACTGTCTTAATATCAATAACGGGTGATGCGGAAGTTATCGGACAAATCCTAATTTCATTATTTGAGCATAATAATTAATTTTTGTGGTTTTATGCGTAGGCATAAACGTTCTATGAAATATAAACTTTATTATTTGAAACACAATTATTTAAAATGAGATTAAATAAGGCTGAACGAGAATCTTTTCGAAAGCGACTAAAAATGTTTTTTGTAAATAAACCTAATATAAAAAAAAAAAAAATCGTAAATCATTTTGAAAAGGAAGGATTTGCTCAAAGTACAATATATGATAACCTAAAAAGACTTGAAACTGTTCAATCGTTTTCTGATAGAAAGCACCCTGGTCGTCCGACATCCTGGACTAGAGAAAAGAAAGCCGAATTAACGAGACTTGTCAACAATCGAAAAGGGGTCAGTCAGAGAAAAATAGGTATTAAATTCGGTGTAAATCAATCGACAATTGGTCGTCAGTTAAAAAAATGAATATTAAATATAGAAAACGTGAAAAGACTCCAAAATACACTATAGAACAACAAATAAAGGCAAAGAAAAGAAGCAGGAAACTAGTTAACCAACTCTATAATACAAAGTCGCTTCTTGTCATCGATGACGAAAAATACTTTTTTTTTGCAGGGGACAACATGCCTGGAAATTCTGGATACTACACAAACAACAAAAAGACATGCCCAGAAAGTGTTCGTTTTATAGGAAAAGAGAAATTTCCAAAAAAATTATTAATGTGGATAGCCATATCTGACCGTGGTATGTCCGAGCCATTGTTTCGCACTTCCAAGGCTGTAGCGATCAATTCATCAATCTATATTAATGAATGTTTAGAAAAACGACTTCTTCCATTTATTCACAAGTATCATGGAGACTTTAACTATTTTATTTAGCCAGATTTAGCAAGTTCTCATTATTCTAAAGATTCTCTAAATTGAATGGACCAATATGTCTATTACGTTGATAAAGAATCCAATCCCCCAAATGTGCCTCAAGCACGACTAATTGAAACTTTTTGGGGACGTTTGGCACAGAAGGTTTACGAGGGATATTGGCAAGCTTCAACAGAGCAAGTTTTGATTGATCGCATTAAACTAAAACGACAAGAAATTGATTTAAACTTTTTACAGTCGCATATGAAAGGCGTCAGAGCAAAATTGAGATCAATTGCAGATGGTGGTGTTTTTTCATATAAAAAATAATATATTTTTATTAAAAGATAAATGCTCTATTTAAAAAAAATATAATAGTAGTTTCTTTATTTTATTTATAAATAAGTTATTGACGTTTTTATTTTGTCCGATAACTTCCGCATCACCAGTTAATTCATCTTTAAAAGAGTAATTTTTTTTTTTGTAATTGCTAGTTTTTATATGCAAGTAGTTGTTTTTATTTCCTTCTAGAACAAATACGAGAGGTTGATTTTTGAGTCAGGGTGTATGTGGGGTTGGGGTAGGCACCGCATTATTGAAAACACCCTATTAAGGTGTAATACCTCTCAAAAATCATTAAAAAATAAAAAAAAAATATTTTGTGTAATTCTGACACGAAATTTATCGTTGAACTCGAATTTGAAAACCATTTCTTCAAGTAAGATTTAGTTCTTGAGATATAAATCTATTCCTTCGACTGGGTAAATTTGATCTGCCTAGCAACATGCATAGCAACAGGTTTTTAATCAGAATTGCAAGCTTTTTTTTTTTTTGTTTTTGTTATTTAATAAACTTTTTTAACAATGGGTAAATCACGTAGAGTCAAACAAAGTACTCAAAGTAAAAAATTCAGAAAATTTCATTTAAATAGAGATACTAAAGCTTTGCCAATCGATTCAACTCTATCAGTTGCTCCTGTTATTAGTTATGAAAATGACCATATTTCTTGTAAAACTTCTTTAAATTTATCGATATCCTCAATAAAAATTGAGAAAATTGAGACAACTCAGCATAATGAAAATAAAACTGTTGGTAATTGAACTGTTGGTATTGAAATTTTGTCTAGTGTAATTAATCAACTATGTTGTAAAAAATGTTTACAATCAGAATTCAATCTTTCAGAATGTTTCTTCAAAAAAAAAGGACTCAACTCAATGTTTAATATTTGTTGCTCTAACTGCAATGAAAAAACTGAATTTTATATTTCAAAGAATATTCTGGGAAAAAATTTTGAATGTAAATAATGGAATAGTTTATTCAATGCGCCATGTGGTCAAGTTATTTCAGGATTAGAAAAGTTTACATCTTTAATGAACATTCCTAAACCTATGATTAAAAATGATTACAATAAAATAAATAAATCTGTCTCTGATTGTGCTTAAATTGTCGCAAAAGAAACAATAATTGATGCTGTTAAAGAAATTTGTCAATATTCTTCAAATATTGTTGACACTGCATTATCAGCTGATGGTAGCTGGCAACATAGTGGGTTTTCTTCATTAAATGGAGTTATTACAACAATATCAATGGCCACAGGTAAAATTCTTGATTACGAGCCAATGAGTCGGTCATGCAAAGCACGTAGTCTAAAATTAAAACTTAAAGAAAACAATTCTTTTGCATTTTAAGCTTAAAAGTTATCACATGTTTGTAAATAAAATTATCGTGGCTCTGCTTCTGGCATGGAAGTAATTGTAACATCTAAAAAGTGTAACATCTAAAAAGCGAAAACAAGTTATTCATGGATGCAAAAAAAAAAAAAGATGACTCAGAGAATGACCAAGAAGGTTATCTATATGATTCTGGTTCTTATTCTTATAAATAACAGATTTTAAATGTCAGATTTACATGAAATTTTCACCAAATGTTTATTGCATCTAGTTTTACAATTGGAACTAAAAGTTTTACAATACTGTTAGAAGTTTTTGATTTATAGAAGATTTAGTTCACAAGAATGCATTTTTTAAATACGCCATTTTGAAAAACTCAGCATAGCTTAAATACTTTGTTTTTTGTAGAACAATTTTAGTTCAGTTTGTAGATTACTATGTTGTTAATCATATGCCAATATTCTATATGCTTTCAGTTACTGAGATAGAATGGCCGGGGTGGCCTAAACATTTTTGCTTCTGCCATTTTACTTCGTAACCATGGCAACTAATAAATTTGTTTTGGATTATTTAAAATCCTGTTATATAGTTGTTTCTCAGAATACACTTGGTTTTCTATTAAAGAGATTTTTTCAATAAATAATTTTTTGAGGGGTCTTATACCTTAATAATTTTACACTAATAGTAATATTATTACTAATAATAATAGTATTACTATTAGTTTTACTGTTTCCATTCAAAAATCAACAAATAAATTTCAAAATGAAATTATTAAAATTCTTACAATTTAACTTTCCACTCATTTTATCTAAATAAAGCAACATTATAAAATTATAAATTATGACAGTGATAATATAAACAAACAATAATATAAACCTTTTTAAGTTAAAAAGGTTTATATTATAGTTATTTAATATTAATTTATTGTTATTGTTATTAAAATATAATAATGTGATTATCAATAATAATAAAACTTAACCTGCAAAGAATTTTATCTCGTACTCCCCCTTCCCCGCCCCCCCCTACTCCCCGCAAATGATTAAAAAAAAAAGGAAATTAGGTACCAAAATTTTGCATCTAAATAGGGTATCACCGCCTCTGAATCTGGCAACGAAATTTGGCAGGAACATAAAAAATGTGCTAACTCGAGTGTCAGAAAAATTGAGAGTTTATCAGGCTTTATCTTTAATAATTCCTTGATGCAGAAAGTAAAAAACCGTTTTGCCAAAACTTTTGAATACCAACATATCTACTTATAAAGTTCATTATTTTACTCAGAAAACACATATTATTAAAGTTTATTCATTCGAGTTTTTAAAAAATATCTATGTTGGTATGAAATTCCGAAAAATAAATCAACATAAGTCTGCACAAGATTATAGAAAAAAGGAAATTAGGTACCAAAATTGTGCGCCCAAATAGGATATCACCGCCTCTGAATTTGGCAATAAAATTTGGCAGGAACATAAAAAATGAGCATACTCGAGTGTCTGAAAAAGATAGAATTTGTTAGGCTTTATCTTCAATATTTGCTCGATAGAGAAAGTAAATAACGTCACTAGCATCTTTTAAAGTACCACATTGTAATCATAATTATTTCCTTAACACGTTAAAAATCACGGAGACAGTTTTTTTTCTCACTATAACAAAAGTTACAAATAAAATCTAAGTTCCTATTTGAAAAATCATTTTATCATTTTTTTTCAAATAGGAACTAAATTTTATTTTGAATAAAAGTATTTTTTCATAAAACGTAACATAATATTTGTTTATTTCCTTATAATTTTACAGTTGGTTTTTGGTTATTTTATTAACTGTTAATAAATTTTTTCTTATTTAATTTATGAATTCTTTTTAATAATGTTTTTAAACAATAAAGAGTTCTTTCAGTTACCGATAACATATTCGTGATCTTAATTTATTTTCATAAACTAAACGAACATCATTAAAACTTTACGTTATATCGAATTGAATTGACAATAAACAAAATATCTTATTAATAAAATATTTACATCAAAAAGTTTATAAACTTATGAAACATAAAACTTAAAATTAAATATGATGAAAAGTTTAAACTTAAAAGACTTTATTTTCTTTAACTTTTTTAACAACAACAACAATTTTTAACAACAACAACAAAATTATTAAACAAACTGTTTCTTTAACAAAAACATCTGTTTACAATTGCGGTTAAATGCTTTTACTAACGACTTTATTTCTTCTTCACATAAGCATAGTCATAGTATTTAAATAGTCAGGAAACGCGGGTCGTCTTCTATGGATTTCGTTAAATAACTTGAACATTTAAGGGTGACCGGACTGAGAGTGCATTAAATAATTTTAAAATGACTTTTTTTGCCGCAGTTTCTAATAATTTAGATGAATTTGATGCTGTTTTAGCTGCTAATGATGAAGATTTGTTGGAGACTGATCCTAACTTTAGTTCAACTGTTGAGTTAGCTGTTGGAAATATTCCTAACGCAAATGAAGAGCGTGTATTTTTGTGTTTATATTGCGAAAAAAGATGTTTATCACAAAGTGGTTTAACTCGTCACCTCAATGCCAAGCACAAGGACACGCTTATTGATAGGTATGTTACATGAAATTTTTAAATTGATTAATTTATAGATTGTTATATATCATTAGAAAGAGCTATAATTCAGTATTTTAATGGTGAAAAAATTAAGAAAATCGAACAATTCAACAAAAAGTTATAAGGTTTTAAGTAACAAATTTTTGATATATGGATTTCTTGAAGAAACTGTGGTCAAAATTAAGTTATTCTTAACGTAAATTGTTATAACTTTGTCAATTATTATCAAAACGCCTACCACTTGGTATCAAAAGAAAGGTGTAAAAGTGAACTACAAATTTTTAATAGTTTTGAGCAACAGGGCGTATTTAGGGGCTAGAGGGGGCACCAAACCACCACCTATACCGTCTAAAAAATCATTTTTTTAAAAAGAAAATGAGCTTATCTTTAAAAAATTTGTAATTTTTAAATTTAACAAACTGATTAAATTTGCTTCCAGACCATTGCCAAATATGAGATGTGTATTTTTGAGTTAAGGGTGGATGGTGGTGTGATGGTAACGCAGCATATTATCAAAAATGACAAATTAACAAAAATATCTCTATTTTTATTAAAATAAATAAATCTAATACAAAATTCAAAAATTAAATTTCACTTCTTTACAACATATATTAATGGTATAAAGATTGACTTTGGGTAAGGGGCGTATGCCCCCCTCCGCCTTTTGAACCTAAAAAAAATTTAAAAAGTGTTTTAATAATTTTAATAAATTTAAACTGATACTATTTAAAATAATGGAAATTAGTATAAAATTTTTTTTTACCACATTACCAGAGGCATCAAAGAATCTATATTTTTATAAAACAGAGCAAAAAGAAAAACTAAATATTATTTTGAAAGAAAAATTGTAATTAATTTGTCTTGGCTTTTAGTTAATGATTAAAAATTTAAGTTTCAATAATGAAATTTAATAATCATTGTTAACGATAGACACGACGAGAACGTAAGCCAGAGCCGTCTATCATAAAGTTGCAAATCACATCATTTGCAATTTGGACATTGCCAAATCAGCATGACATGTCACTTTTTATTTTTGGTTCTGCAAGTTTTCACATTATTTTGAATTTTTTTTTTTTGTCAATTAAACCTAAAATCATTAAAAATAAAGGTAATTAAAAAAATACTCTATTTAATCCAATATAGTGAAAAAATTATTTAATGTATCAAATATTTTGCATTAACACTTTAAAAAATTACAACATGTAATTTGAAAGACTATACATTAAATTTCATTTGGATTGTATATTGAATCTCCAAAAAAATCTATTCGATATTTACTAATACAACTTTTTAATACATGTGAAAACTAACAAAGGCATAAAAAAGTTTACATGTGCAGGCTAACCTGAACTGACTTGGTACCTTTTTGCAAGTCACACCACTTGCGGTACCTAATTTGCAAGTCACACCACTTGCAGTACCTATTTTGCAAGTCACAACACTTGCGGGTACCATTTTGCAAGTCACACCACTTGCAGGTACCATTTTGCAAGTCACACCACTTGCAGTACCTGTTTTGCAAGTCACACCACTTGCAGGTACCATTTTGAAAGGCACATCACTTGCGGTACCTAATTTGCAAGTCACACCACTTGCAGATACTTTTTTGCAAGCTACACCACTGCAGTACCTGTTTTGCAAGTCACACCACTTGCAGTATCTAATTTGCAAGTCACACCACTTGCAGTACTTGGCTTGCCTATTTTGCAAGTCTATCTTATCTATTTTACAAGCCACACCTATTGCTGGTGCTTTATTTATATACATATATATATAATATACATTTATATAACATTTAACTTTATTTATATATAATATACTTACATCACAAACTAATATTATTACAGTTTATTACATGTTCACTTAAAAAACCACAGTCATTTTATGAAAATATCAACTCTCCTGATATAACATCAGCTGCAAGCTGGAGTTTTTTCATGCAATAGTCAATAGCTTCTGAATCAGTTTCATCTTTTTTCCAGTACGCGGTAGTGTAAATTCTGTCTTCATTCCTTTTATTTATTTTTTCTACTCTCCCATCATACAAGACAGACTTCAATTTGTCTGTGTCGTACCATTCGTGACAGAGTTTTCTGCCTACAATTTTTTCGGACATAACCGCATCAAATCATCAAGTTGCTTTGTAGGCAAGTGTTTATATAAAATTTTTATTTCATTGTTAGTTAGAACTTGCAGCTCTCGCTCTAACTTTTTTTTTTTGTTTTTCATCCATTTTTTGACGCTTGCATTTTGCCTGCCTTTTAGAAATCTCTGCTCGAATTTCAGCATGCTCTAATCGATTTATCATTCTTTCTTTACGAGATGCATGAACTGACCATGAAACAACATTTTCTCTAGATAATTGGTTAAGGTTATCCAGATAATCTAAAGTCTTATTCTTTTTTGATCTTAACTTGGAAGATATATAACAAATTGATGCATTAGGTGATCGTTGTTTGGCATCACTAAACATACCCATTAACTCTTCACTATCTATATTGTGAAGTCTTGCACTTGCTGTCTCTTCTTTGAGTATCTCAGTAACTGTCTCTTCTTTGAGTATCTCAAGAAATACCTCTTATATTGTCTATTCAAAACATCTTCCACCGCAACAAGACATGAAGAAATCGTTTTGATAAGCTGTGCATCAATAGAACATAAACTTGTTACAGATTCTAAAACATTTGGGATAAGAGGATTTCCAAAAAAACTGGTTGTTCTGCATAACAGTGCGCCTGGATCAGATTTGCAACTTTTAATTATTTGCAAAACATCTTTTACTACCTAAATACCAACAACATGGGCAAAACTTGCATTATCTGCTGACACATAAAATATTTGCATCCAGGGTCCAGTAAGAAGTTTTCCAAATACTGCAAGCACACACATTTGTTTTATTGCAGTTGAATTTAAAAAAGCTGCACGTAGTAGCCTTTGTAAACTTTGACATTTTACTGTTCCAACAGTAAGAAAATGTTCAAACTCTTTATAGTGTTTAATGAAAATAAAACAAGTATGGAACACTACGTGAAGACGGTTGCCACGATATCTTGGAATGATACATCGTGGTAATCTGTTATTGTCTAAAAAATTAACAAATCCTTTTGGATCACCTTTGACGTCTTTAAACCTCATTTTGTTCATAGCCATAATAATTTTAACTGTCATACAATCATTACCAAATAACTCACAACTTTTAGATTCTAGAGACTTCAATGCTGATCGACATGAAGTAGCAATTGTTTCGAGAGGGTGCAAATGGCAGTTTAGCTCATTCAGATTTTTGCCCCAAGTTTCACAAATTTTGGTTATGGTAAGATGATTTACTGCCACTCTGTCTGACATTGTATTGGATATATTTGAGATGATCAAACTACGACAATCCACAAAGGAGAGCAAGTGAAAATATGAATAAATTGAAGCCATATGATCTACAGCTTTACATATATGGTTACTACTTTACATATATGGTTATATAATATTACTTTATTTTAAACAGACTTTATAAGTATCATATTGATAAATCTATTACCAATAATATTAGACATAATATTATGTATTATGTCTAATATTATTGGGTATTAATCATACTATTATATATTATTTAATAATTTATTATACTAATACTATTAGTCTAATAGTATTAGTATAATAAATTATTAAATAATATATAATAGTATTATTAATACCCAATAATATTAGACATAATATATTATATTATGTCTAATATTATTGGGTATAGATTTAATATTAGATATAATAGATATAATATTATATAATAGATATAATAGACATAATATTATGTCTAATATTATAGTCTAATATTTATAATAGTATTATAAATATTAGACAATAATATTAGACATAATATTTTATAGTATTATAATATTATGAAAACATGTATTATATTTTCTATTAGAAAAACTTTTAAATAGTAATTGTTATTGACTTATAAAAACGAATATTTAATATCCTTCAGTACCCCCCCCCCTTCTCCCCCAAACAGAAGTCGGAAAAACAAAATTTAGGTACCAAAAGTGAGGGTAAAAATAGGGTTAAAATAAATTCATGAAATTTGGCATGTGCATAGAAAACATATAAACTTAAAAAAAAGAATAGGATAGAAAAAAAAAGATAATATCTTTAACATTTACTAAGCACAAGAAGTATAACACACTTTTTGATATCAATAAATAACACTTTAACTTACGTCAATATAATAAAAAAATACTCTTTAAGAAAGTTCAACTATTCTACTTTTAGAAAAACTTCTAAGTTAATATAAAATTCTAAAAAAATATGCTACAAAACACCATCCTACCATACTGCCTTAACGCGAAGTTCTAGAAACGTGGAACAGTTTTTTAGCACAAAAATCGGTTCCGTACAACGCGGGATGTAACACCTATAATTGATAAACAGTTTAGTAAAGAGAAAAAAATAGCAGAGCTTATTCTTCATTCTAATTGCTTTCAAAATTACTTGATTCAGAGTGCAGAAAAGCTTGCCATAGATGAATGCTACCCTACTAAAATAAGAACTGAATTTAAAAATTTTAAATTGACATGTATAGAGGAGGTCAATGCAGCTTATTCTTTAATAAAAAGTATTATTGAATCATTTGATGGAAATGCTGAAAATTTTTACCCAGCTTTCTACAAAATATTTTCTGAAGCACCAAGTCCTTTTAAAAATCTTATCCAAAACTGCACTCTTCTTTTATGTTTTGAAGTTGCTAATCTTGTCTTGGCTCATCTGACTGGCGCCTCCTTTAATAATGATGTTTTAACATTTAAACATGAATCTTATCAGTTTACTGAAAAAGAAAAATCTATTATCACTTATCTTAGTGGTTATGTTTTAGGTACCTTTTATCGTAGAATTAGATTTAGTTCTAACATGTCTAGTTTGTATCATAAGCAGTGTTTATCATTTTTGCTTGCTGGTAAATGTACAGGAGAAAACGATTTCTTTGCCAGAGCATAAACATGTTAATTTGCATAATAGGGGTGGTTTATGGAAAGTAAGTAAAGAGGTTATTTGCATCTTTACTACTGCAGAGTACCATTTTATTTCTATGGCGAAAAAGTCATCTCATACTATCAATTGCAAAGAAATAGTTGATACGTTAATTAAAGACTCTTTTGTGCTTGTTAACTTTTCAAAAATTATACATAGTTCAACTGATAAAGTTCAAAAAGAAATAGCACTTAATTTATTAGAAGATCTTCTAACTCTGTATATATGTGTTTGTACATTTTCCTATGTGAAAGTTAAGTTGCAAGCTTTCAAGATTTCTAAAAGTCAAACTAAATCAAATGCATTAAGAACAGCAATTAAAAAAAAAGTCTCAACTTTGGAACAAGGACATTAAAGACTTGGCATGACTTGGACTTATGAAAATGGCTATTTTCATAGCCACATATCTTTTAAAAATATTAATGGCATATTACTAACTACTCCTGAAGTAGTAAAATGAATACTTAATGACTTATATATTTCATATTGATATTGTATAAATCAACTTTGATATATACAATATCAATAACAAAATTAATATAATTGTTCTTTCAATTTTAAATCAACAATTACACATCTAATACTTTATAGTGTTACCATTTTTTTAAATTGTAAGATAAATTTTGATATAGACAGATCTTTAAAATTGATTATTTTTGACCAATACATTTATACCAAAAAATATTTTAAAAATAGTGTACTACATTTTTAAAAAAGAAAATAAGTCGAAATCTATATATGTTAAATTTTAAGTGAAAAATATTAATAATTGAACTCATCAAAAAATATTATCTTATGTTTAATACAGTTTTTACATGGTTTAAATTTTTTTTTAACACGATTTAATACTATCTGTATAGCTAATTACATTTCCAGTAACAGGAAGAAATACTTTCTGATTTCTTGTCATGTTATCATTGTAACCAAAGTCATTAACAGATGGATTATCTTTTCGTAATCCAAGTGATCGTTGGCGTCCAAAATAATTTTCAATTGGATCCTGACAAAAGCGTTCAGTTAAAACATATTTTACATTTTGCTGCAGTAAAAACTGAACAGATTCTATAATTGAATGAACTGTAATCTTCAAACCTTCATATGTTTGATGGGCAATGAACATCTTTGATTTTGAAATTTTTGAAATATCTCCAGGATGCTCTTCAATAGATTTTAACCAATCTTTAAAATATTGCAAAACTTTGTAACCAAAAAAACCTATCATCATTTAATGATGAGAATGGAGCTAGATTTGGTTTTAGATCAAATTTATGACCATTTAAACTTCTTATATTCATTATATCAAAGAAGCTATACATTAAGGCACAAAACTTAGCAGTGCCTTCAGCTTCAGGTGGTCCGTAATGTAATAAAACTTTTGATACAGTAGAACTTAGCACTTGAGCAGCAAGTTTAACATTCGTTATTGAATATGGCGTCAATTTTATATGTTCAAAAGTGAGTTTAGGCAAAATATGTAAGCCACATTCTCTGTCCTCATAAAATACATCAGCAATATGATTCCACAATATGAACATACCACCATTCCACATATATCTTGTTCCTTCTGCAATTTTTGAGTTAGATAAACAGTTACGAACTGTCTTAATTAAATGTGGTGGGTCAGATATAAAATAAATAAATCGTTTTTCTGAACTAAAATAGTTAAGGGTTCTATATGTGACATCAACATGCGGATTCATATCATTACATGTCATGGTAAAATGCATTTTAAACAACTTGCGATTTGCAGAAGCTCCAGCGCAAGTTACAGCAATAACTTTTAAGGAATTTAATTCACAAATTCCAATTGCTTTCCAAAGCAATGGAAAATTTTGACAAGCGGTGACTCCAGTTGTTGCAAAGTTAGCTAAACTAAATTTAAGGGGATTGACAATACTACGAACAAGAAATACTAAAACATGGGTAGCAAAATCATCTACTTTTGGCAAAGTTGCTATGTTAACATCAGCATCACCAAGATCAACATAACCCACAATCTCCCCAGTGTGCTTGTCCCAAACTAAGTTTTCCTGAATTTTCATTTCATCCATTAGAATGACAATAATTTTTCTTGCTCAGAAAAATCTTTGGTTTTTTCTTTTGATTCATCAATTATTTCCTTATTAAATCCACGTTTAGGTTTAATGTAATTTTTATAATCACGTAAGCGAGGACGACTTGGAAGGACAAGAAAACCTGTTCCTGATTTCTCATTGTAACGTATATCATCATACATTGCAGCAGACTTTGATGCCAGTGAAAGACAGTATCGAATTATTATAGGATGATATCTTACATTAGTTGGAGATAACCTCAAATATTTTTGCTGCTCCTCCCAAAATAGCTTCATAAAAGGTGAGATTTTGTTTTGATCTGCAATTGACATAATTGATATTAAATCATCACTTAAACTTGAACTGATAGTCAGGGCAGATTTTGAAATTGAATTTTGTAAATCAATGATTTTTTCTTTCAACTCCTTATTTTCAATTCTATAGTTTCGAATTGTTAACTTTAGGCGATCTGGAGAAGTCAATGATATTGGTGCATTAAGTTTAGCAGGCTTTTTCGCTACACTGTGCTTTCTTTTTGATGATTTGGAAGACTTAGAAATAAAAGTTTTTTCATTTATAATACAGTTATCACAACATTTCAGTTTGCTCAAAGCTGAACATGTACTTGATCTGAAATACTCAGTTTGATAAGTACCATGAAAGTTAAATTCTGTTTGATTATATATTTTAGGGACACAATGTTTGATGGCAGACTTTTTTGCTTCATCGAGTGAGACTCCTAGACAAATACTATAACTTGAAATAACTTTGATCAAGTTTGACAAAGTGATATTTTTCATTGAATTGTCATAACTTTTATAAACTTCGTGGGTTGATGGTAAACGCCAGGCATAAATGTGAAGTATAAATGTTAAAGAAGCATCAATAAATATGTCTGTTTTTGTAACTTCATAAAGTTCATCTTTTTCAAAAATATGAACGTGAGAAATATTATTATTTATATTCCAACCAGAAGGAAGATTAAGATGTATGCTTAGTAAATTCTTCCATTGATTTGTAACATTCCTGGATTGAGTTTGGTTGAGTATTTAAATTAAATTTCTTATCAACTTACGAGATGTTGTGCTTAAAATAAAATTATCAATTCAAGTAGTTTATTTGCAATTATACAACAGTATAAACAAAAAACTATTTTCAAGCTTATATATATATATATATATATATATATATATATATATATATATATATATATATATATATATATATATATATATTCTTTATTATTTTTCAAAATAATTTTATTTTACCTAGAAATAGAAAAACTTTTTTGCGGTAAATTTATTTTTGGTATTGATCCAGGAATAAGTGTAGTTTTTAATTCATCTAAAATTATAAAAATGTACCTGAATTTTCTTGTTTCCAGTATGGATACCAACACAATGTTAATACTGATATAATATTTGTCAACTAATCCAGCTAAGTAAACTTTATATAAATTATAAAGTTTATTAGGCTCTATTAGCTAACATTTCAAATAAATATATTTTGAAGATAACGTATTATATCTGAAGTCATCCATTTAATTATACAGTCAATGAAATGCTTCCATATATTATAATTATAAGGCATATACAAACCAATTTCTTGAAGCAGCAGATATATTGAATATATAAAATATTGCAATTTCCTCACGACGAAGAAGTTGATCCTTTGTGTAATGACGTTCACAAATATAAAGATTTCTTGTTTCGATTTGAGCTTTTAATCCTTTGTCAATCACTCTGTCATGCGTAATTACACTTATTAACTTCTGTCTCCAGTTTTTGCTATATGCGTCATCTTTTGTTGGAATACGAAATATAGACAATCCAACATGATTTTTTGATACTGAACAACCAAATATAGCGCAATTGGCTCCTGGCATTTTCAATATTTATCACAGAGTAAATGAAATTAAATAGCAGCTAAGTACTATGTTTACTATTTGATGCACTCTAGAGTAGTCTCTAGCACTAGTATTGAAGGTTAGCGTTCCTTTAGATGACTCAAAACGCGAAATGCGAAAAGCAAAAAAACACAGACCTAGAAAATTTTTGTATGTTAATACGCATGCGTTTAAAATGGAAACTTTATTTTGAATTACCGCGCCATGTCTTTTTATTTTAAAATTAATTTTGCTGACATTTTAACAGTTCAACGTTTTTTACAAGTTTTTGAATTATTCTTCAAATCAAAATGAGTGAAGACAGTTCTTTTCGAAATTTCGAAGATTTATCGGGTATTTTTTTTATATAGCTATAAACAAACATCTCTTTATTTTAATTTTATATCAAAAAAATTTAGTCTAAATTTTCTAAATTTTATTCTAAATTTTAGTCTAAATTTTAGATGTGGATATATATATCCATATGTACCAGTACTGGTACATATGTACCAGTACTGTTACATATATCCACATGTAAATTTTATTGATTTAAGAATAAAATAAAGAGATGTTTGTTTATAACTATATAATTTAGATGTTTTTTTATAACTTTAAAATTTAAATGTGGATATATATCCACATCTAAATTTTATCTGCAGTCTATTCAAATATAATGACCACATAGATTTACTTAATAAGACATACATATAAATAATCACATAGATTGCAGTCTGCTCATGTGAACATATGTTATATGTGATCATTAACATTATCATTGAACATTATATGTGATCACATTTAAATTATATTATAATGGTTTTTATAACGAACAGCATTGCTTTAATCGTTTCTCAGTGATGGAATATGAAAAGAAAATAATGAAAGATTATTTTATGTTTTATACAATTAAGTAACTGTTGCTTTGGCAATTTCTAAATAGATGCAAATCCAAACACTGCTGCAGTTTCAAACCAGGCTTCAAATTTAGGTATTAGCCACATTTTATCTACATATACAGATGCAAAAAAAAATTTAAGAACATGAAATTTTGAACTCAGTGCATTATTGAAGCTTAGAAGAAAAAAAGTTATGGAAAAAAACACTGAATTGCTTTTAAAGTTTCATTTATTACTGAAATTATTTTTTTTATTTGATTATAAGATAAATAATTGTTTATAATCATCAAACAATAACTTTTATTTAAACAGTTAGCATATTGCCTTTCTAGTTGAAAAGTAATGTCATGTATATCTTAATAGTAGAGCTAAATAGAGCAAGTTTTCAGTTGCACTGATTTATATTAAAAATTAAAGCATACACAATTATGGTTGCAGTTTTATATTTCAATTTGGATTATTTTAATGAAATAAATCAAAAGGTATATTTTGAGAATAAAAATTATCTCTAATCAGGAATACCCTTCATTGTATACTTATCCAGTATTTTTGAATGTCAGCAAGAAATAATAACAGGTATATTGTCCGGACCACATGCTGTAGAAGTGTCTAAGCAGGAAATCACTTTAGATAGATAAGCTGAAGTGATAAGAATGTAAAGCAATGGATCAACTTGTTTGTCGGCTGGTAGAACGTGACTAGTCAAATTAAAAGACAAGATCGATGAAAAGTTCTTAGCAAACAATTCAGTTTTGTCTTTAGGCAATGTAACAAAATCTGAACCATGCAAGAGAGGTGGAATAACAGATTTGCCCTTATTGTTGACTCTTGATTCTACTAATCACATTCTACCTGATATAACTAATACCTGATATAGCTCTAATACCCTGCATTATATAGATGTGGAGAGGCTATGGCCATCGCTCTTGATATTTCTAAAACCTTTGATAAAGTTTGGCATTCTGGTCTTCTACATAAGCTTTTGTCTTACGGTGTATCAGGCAAATAATTCAATACTTTTCAGCTAATCGTTATTGCTATAATCTAGATCTTCCTATATTTATGAATAGTTATGTACTCGATGAGTCATCAACTCTTCGTCTTCTAGGTTTAACTCCTACTTTTGATCTTTCTTGGAAACCATATATCAAATTGATTGCAAAATTAGCATCTGCTAAGGTTGCTTCTCTTTATTGTGCTCGCCACTTTCTTACTCCTGATTCTATTCTTTATCTCTAAATCTCTAATCCGTCCTTGTATGGAATATTGTTGCCATATCTGGGGCAGATCTTCCAACGATGCCCTTTCCCTTTTGGACAAGGTGCAAAAACGCATTGTAAACATAGTTGGACCTGCTCTTGCAGCCATTCTTCAGCCATTGTCACATCGTCGTGATGTTGCTTTTCTTACTCTCTTCTACAAATACTACAAATACTTCCAACTTTAATAGTTGTTTGCAGCCTTGTTGGAAGTAAATATGTTTTTAAAAAAAACCCGCCTCCTCTTGCATGGTTCAGACTTTGTGACCTCATCTAAGACAAAGCTGAATTGTTTGTTAAGAACTTTTTAACAATCTCATCTCTTGATTCCACTACTCACATTCTACCTGATATAGCTGAAGGGCAGTTTGATCCATTGCAATCACCCCAGCTTCTGTATCTAAAGTGATTTCCTGCTTAGACTCTTCTACAGCTTGTGGTATGGACAACATACCTATTTTAGTCTTGCAGAAGTGTTCTCCGGAGCTATTGTCTATACTTTCAAAACTATTCAACAAATGCTTATCAGAATCTTGTTTTCCTGCCTGCTGTGAAGCATCGTCTGTTGTACCTATTTTCAAAAATTCTGGAGAGCGATATGATTTGTCTAACTACCATCCCATTAGTCTTCTTACTATCAAAAGCTAGGTTTTTAAGTCTTTAATTAACAAACACTTAATCTCTCAAATTGAATCTAATAACTTTCTGATATGAATTTTGATCTTCTCGTTCTACTGCTGATTTGTTAACAGTAATAACCAATAGGTTTTATCGTGCATTAAATGATGTAGGAAGGTTAGGGCTATCACTCTCGACATTTCTAAAGCCTGTGATAAGGTTTTGCATGCTGGTCTTTTCCATAAGCTCTTGTTTGACCGTATATCAAGTAATGTTTTTAAGATTATTGAGTCTTTCCTTACCAATCATAGTATCAAAGTTGTCCTCGACGGACAGCACTCTTCTTTATTTCCTGTAACTTCAGGGTTTCCTCAAGGTTCTATCCTTTTGGCCCTATACTTTTTCTAATTTACATTATTGATCTTCCTGAACTTCTCACATCTAATCTGGGATTGTACGTTGTACACATTGACAAAGTGTTAACACGTTGGACAACGTGTTAACACTTTGACACATAGATTTTTACTGAAGTTGAGCTTTTGTAGCTTTAAATTAAGTCAGAGAAAACAGGTGGAGAATCAGTGAAATCTACCTTAAAATATAGGCAAACATCATGAGTATACCTGTATTAAGCCTGGCATATTTTTAAAGTGCTTAAAATTTGATGAAGTAAATGACAGGAGTTATGTTTTTCCGGATATTACCGGAATTCCTGATATTTTACTTTTTCCGGATATCCAAAAAGTTTTACATACAAGTTTAAGTATATATTTGTGTATTTTTAAGTATATATTAGTGTGATATATTAGATTTTTAAGGTTTTGTAGTCATCGCTCATACAAAATTCAGAAAAGTTTCATATAAATTGAGAAACAAATCAGCTGAAAGCAAAATTATTAGGAAAATAAGGGGAAAAATATTCCGGACATTTTACGAAAAGAATTTTCCGAATATTTTAAATATGAAATTGAATCAATTTAATATTAGATAAAATAACAAAATACTTTCTTTATTTTAGAATCGTGATGGTTAGCATGGCGTCGCATTCACCCGGTCCCAAGACCTAAACCTGGCGTGTCACTTTTGGGTATCGAATGGTTTTAAAGATCTGCGCGGTTTTGCTTGGGGATGAAGAAAGTCTTTAAAAAAGTTATTGATTATAATATAAATTAGTTTTATGTTTGTTTTGGGCTTGTTGGAAACAAGGGCTGTTTACGTTTGAAACAAAAACAAACCTTGATTAAAAATTAATCTTGAAAAAAAAATGTAAAAATTAATTGAACAGATTTTTTTATGACCTATCGATACTTTGAGTAGGTTGTATTTATATATTTGCAATTGAAAGCATTTCTCTAAAAGGATTGAGTCGATTTTATCTGTTTTCGTATGTTTACCATATTTAGTCGGATATAGTATTAGGGGAAATCCATCTTAAATATTAGCAGAAACCTTATTATAAGTAGTTATAGATTGTTTAAGACAGCCGTGGCTCACTGGTTAGAGCATTGGACTCGTAACCCAAGTGTTGCGGATTAGATCCCCGCTCTAAGTAAATAGCCGTTATCGGTGAAGTTGGAAACGGAGAGCCAACTTAATAAATGCTATTCTCCTTGTAACGGTGCTCTGTGTTATGAGACCATTAGGACTTCTTTGAGCACCTAAATAACTAAAAAAAACACAGTGCATCGGCCAACGCCCGATGCATTGTGGTAGTAATATTTAAATCTAGAACACACAGTTTGTTCAGCGCATATTCAAAAAAACTAAAATCTTATATGAACAATAAGCCAGAAATTATTACTCAATTTTAAAACATGACTACCCGTTTAACAATGCAAACACCAAAGTAGCCTTGCTTTAATACCTAAAACCATATTAGAAAAAAATGATAACTCATGTTTGAGCTATGAGGAGAAGTTAAAACAAAAATTTAAATTCATAGGGCTCAAATTAAGTACAATCTCAAAGAAGCTTTATAATAGCTCATAGAGAAAATAGTTAATGTCACATTATACATAGTAATAAAAAATAAAGTAATATTCGTTATTTTCTAGTCAATTTACCATAACTTTGAGCAATAATATCTCCTAGGGCCATAACTTCCACACAATTTGATTTTATCAAAATAAATCATATGCATGCAAGGTTCTAGGAGGGATTAGACTGCCAAAAATCAACTTCTGTACTTCTGTAAAGTACTAAAAGGTGCTTTATTTTGCGAAAATTTTAATGAAAAAATACCCTAACAACGGTATAGGTATGCTTAGCAACCACTAATTCACAGTCTTAATAACTATCTATGTAATTTAAATTTTTGTATTTAAGACATTTTTTGATCGCAACAGTACCAACGTACTTGACAATAACTACACTGTTAGCTTTTTTAACGTAACATAGTATTTAACAAAAGATCTAAATTTACTGTGAGGGTTAGAGTTAGAGTTTAGGCGCGATATTTCTGTTAATAACTACTTGCTACAAACCATGTTTTACTTGAATTAATAAATTTAATTCATTGAAATTTTTTTCCTTGCATTTGCTGTGGTGAAAAAATTTACATTAGATAAAGTGAAATTTCGTATTAAAAACTGTTTAATTTTAATAAATAATCATGAAAGTTCAAAAGATAAACGAAAAATAAACCTTTTAAACGTCGAAACTACTAATAGAATATTTTTATAACTAATATCCAATCTTTGACACAAATAATCATTTACAAGCTTTAAATGTATAAATAACATAACCCTTATTACTGCTTCTTGTAAAAAATTATATTAGGTCTAAAAAATTATATATTAAGTGTAAATAGTTATAGTCGTATTATAATAATACGACTTTTAAAAACAATATATGTAGAATTACATATATGACTACAATATATGTAGAATTACATATATTACATAGATATATTAGCTACTATATCTATGTCATAGATATATTAGCTAATATATCTATGCAATGGAGTTATGTAATGGAGCTATGTAATGGAGTATGTAATGTACATAAATAAGTCAGTGGTTAAATATGATATTTTTTTTTTTTTTTGTTCTGTTTACTATGTCATTTGTCACATTTTGTTTATCAAATAAGAGATATTTATCAAGCTTGGTCATTCTTTTAAAATTCCTTTTTTCAAACTAAAACGAAAATTCTTGAAAAACATATTTTGAAATTAAAGTAAAAAAATTATTTTGCAAATTTTATACAAAATACCAACAAAAGTCATTGTTGCTTTTCTTTCTCGCGAAAATATATTTTTTAAAGACATCTCCACATTCAAAATTAAGCTTAAGTCGTTGATCTTTTTGTTTCGATTTAGTAAAATATTAGTATATATTTATTTAAAAAATAAATTATCTTCTTGAATAAACATCAAGTATAATTTTATTGGTACTGGTTCAATAATATTGCTTGATAAATCTTAGCTTTGCTTTTTAAATCTCGAAGAAATCGCTGTTAAAATAGTGTCTGTTTACGTTTTTACTTCCATTTCACAGTTCCAAATTTTATATCGGAACTGTGAAAAGGTCTATTAAGTGTTTTCTAGGTTCTACTGAAATCAACTCTACTGATATTTCCATGCAGGCAGGAGTACAAGTTTTTTTTTGTTTTTTTTTTTTTGATTCTTTTATCTCAGATTGTTTGATTTTTTTAGTAATGCCAATCTGATCACCTCGAGATATTCGACCATGTACACACCCGATCTTTAATTTTTACAGTTTTCGTAGTTTTATTTTTCCAACTTTTCTTGATTAAAAATACTCTTTTTTCACTGAGCACTTCTCTTGAGCATTTGAAAATATCTAGAACTAGATTCCACATCTAATATACTCAAATCTATTTTCCATTCCATTGCTATTGAAGCTAAAAGACAATCTACATCGCACTATATTACTATAATACATATTACGTTTTCTTTTGATACTAAACAAAGTTTGACTTTTTTGACTAGTTTTGGGTACCTTTTTATAACTAATTTGGTTAGGTTTTTATAGCTAATAGGTTGGCTTTTTTCAAATCTGTAAACTCAAAGGAATTGCTCCAACCAACAATGCCACAGTCTTGTCAAACTCCATATTTTAAAATGCACTGCCTTCGTTATCTGGCATAAGGTCTATTAGTTTAACACACGGCTATCTAAAACACAGGCCTATTAATCGTGCAAACCGTAAAAATAACTGGAGGCCGATTAGTAAAAATTTAATTTAGGCTTTATTTTGATTTATAAAATTATTTTAACAAATTACAATGGTTATCTAATTTGTCAACTAAAGGCATAATTATTTTATATTTATTGAAGAAAAAATATTACCAAATTTCAATGAAACATAATTTATTCAAAAGAGTTTTATATAAGTCAAACAAGTTTTAATTTAATCACTCAGTTTTAAAATTTTTTGAGCTGGCTCCTTGTAAGAGCGTGGAGTGTTTAGCTTTGAATAATTATTTAAAAAAATATTTGACAAAATTTTACAACTTTTCATACACTTATTATTCTTAAAATAACCAAAAAAAAAATTGTTGATTGATTGAAAGTAGTATGATAAGGAATGCAAACAAACTGGCAAAGTCATATCCAGTGCAATAAAAAGTATATAACAAAAGAAAGTAAATTGACTTAAAATGTCAGTTGGCTTTGTTAAACCACCTCTATCTAAGTCAAGAGATATTCATTACAAGAATTACAAGCACCATACTCATTACAATATGAATATGTATCAGTGTCAAGATCTTCATAACCAATCTTAAATTGAAGGTAACCAGCAATGTATACTAAAGCCATTTTAACAGAGTCAGTTAAACTAGACTCTAATATTTTCAAAGAATCAAATATTTCACTTTCCTTTTGAGTTAGTTGCCTCTGACAGTTCATGCAAGTATGACCAACATGAAGCTCACGAAAGTCTGAATCATATTGTAAAAGTAGTTTTGAGTGCTCAATTTTAGTTTTTTCTAAAACTTGTTGAACCGAAATAAAATAAGCACCACCAGCACCTTGACGTAACTTACTTAATGTCTTTTCAATAGGGTCAGATGTAAAGTCACCAAGTTTTACAAATTCGTGTGATGTACTTAACAAATATTTTGCTAACTCAACTAGTCCTTTTAAGGTATGGACTATCGCTTTAGATGTTTCAACAGTCAATGTTTTAATTCTATTTTTTCCATTATGGCAATCCATATATTCACAGATTTGTGATAATGAAAGTATCTGTTGCAGACGAAGATCATCAGTCGAATTTATGACAGAGCGCAATGGGTCTCTTAAACCTTTTATCATCACCCAGTTTGTGAACATTAATAATTTTCCATGCGTCTATAAACATTTTTAGAAATACAACAGTTCCTTTAACATTGGTTTGGTCTATTTTAGGATGTGTTGATAAGGCAGAAAGAGTTTCATTACAAAAAACTCTCAAACACAAAGAAACATTTTGTCGCTCAACAGGTTTTGGAAAGATAGAAGCTGTATTTAAACGGGAAAGAGTCACAAGTGTCTTACTTTCTAAGTTGTAAAGTTTCTTAAGATTAATCCACCTTGCAATTAAATTATCATCATCATCCTTAAATTGAATTTCTTGTGTTTTTTCAGTAATCCAATTATTTCTTATGTTTTTCCATATATGAACATAATCGTAAAGTAAAAAAATGTTATTTTTAGTCAGCCATGGTTTCTCTTCTAAAGTTTCAAAGAGAGAGAAAAACTTTACATTGACTTTATTATTGTCGCATATAATCGCAACACAACTTCCATTTGCATTTGAAATTGATCCAAGTATAGAATCAACTACTTCATACTGAAAATCTGAATCAAGACAACATACTGGAATCATGCATACTATAAAAGTGGGTCCACCAAAAAGAAATTTAATCATAACAGCTAATTTTGTTTTTGCTAGTTTGTCTGGTTGATTAACAGATTTCCCAAAAAGTTCTCCACCGTGATAAGTTAATAAAGCTTTAACATATACTTCATCAACTATTAAAATGCACTGTCGTTGTCGGTTAGTAAGTTTGCAAAAAACATGCAAAATAAATTCATCATTGTTTAATTTTGAAGCTTTTGATGTCAATTTTTGTAGAGTAGAAACACTGGGAAGCTGATAATCATTTCGAATTCGCTTATAAAGTGCTCTTGAAACAGAAAAATATTCAAATGCTCGAACAATAGTGTTTGAAGAATACAGTGTATCTCCAATACTTAAGACTCTCATAGAAGATAAACTTTCTACAATAACTTGTTTTTTTATCGATGACTCAATATTATTCAAATATCTTATAGCTTCAGCCAAATTCGACCATTTGTCTAAAATAGTTACATGATTTTTTGACAAACTTGTTACATAGCATAAGCATCCACAATGATACGTCTCATATTTTAATTTAGAAGAAAGATTTAGTATGAACCTATAAAAAATCAAATAAGAAAATCAGTAAAAATTAATTAAATTTTTTTTTTTAAATTTATAATAATTTAAAGAAAGCTTATCTTACTTTGGTAAACCACAGTAAAATTCAGTTGATTGAAAACAAATTTTTTCATCACATTTGTAGACAACTATACACTTTAATAAATCTTTCGGGATTTTTTTTTGGTAATGAATAATCGCATCATTGGAATTCAAAGAGTCCATCGCTTTAAAAGTTTCAAGTTGATCAGCTTGTACACTTCTTGCACCAGAAGTTGATGAAGTTGTAATTCTTGACTTTGGAGGTGCAGTTGGTACAAGGCTGGACTTAACACAATTAAAAATAGAAGGTGGAGTAGAGGGTCTTTCCTTACCATAAACATTTATTTTTTTGAAATTTATAGGCCAATGTTCAGAACATACAACAGTGTATTTGCTATCAGGAATGTTGCTTCTTGGAATAGCAGATAGCCACTTTCTACGATCTTCTGGATCTTTTGGTAATCTGGATCTTTTGGTAAACTTAAGTAAGTTGTTGAATTGTTTGATAGGAGGAGGAGGAGGGGCATGGTTCTTTGTCACCTGAATAATTCAGATAAAAATAAATTAAGCTCTGACCTTATCTATAATTGCCCTTAAACCGTTAAAGTCAATCAAAATTGTATTATACTTACCTTGAACGTCTTTATTATCTTTTCGATTAACTATAACAATCAAAGAAAAAGTAAGTAATGTTACATATTTTTTTCAAAAGTACATTAATTATAATTTAATGTCTTTGAAAAATGAGGAAACTTCATTTAGCAAATTTTAATAAAGATACACAATCTAAACTCAATTGGTAAACTTCTGCATAATACAATACCCAAAAGGGAGGCTTGTTTCTCTAAAAAAAAGTTGTAAACAATTAAATAAATAACCTAAAACATGTCACTTTTAAAGGGCTTTAATAAATATATAAAAATCAAAGATAAAATTCAATAAAAAATGCAATACAAAATAATTACCCAATTCCATGATCTTATCCTCTAAAAATTTATAGAAATATTATGACAGTAAACAATATTTAACAGATAGGGTTTAATTTATTTTAATTTAAGAAACTTATACAGGGTTGCCACTACAATATTATAATATTTCCCTGAATAAAGAACGTTTTCCCTGGCTATTTCCATAATATTTCCAGTCTCTCCAAATCCCTAATTGTTCCAAGTTCCCTGGGATTCATGCCTTTAACAGATATTCAAGAATGAGTGGCAACCGTGTTATAACAACAAATACCTAAATCTTGTCTTTCTTTCACTAAATTATCAAAAAGCAAACATAAATGAGGAGTTTTCTATATCTATCTATTTATATATATATTTATATAATTATATATATATATATATATATATATATATATATATATATAAATATATATATATATATATATATATATATATATATATATATATATATATATATATATATATATATATATATATATATATATATATGTATATATATATATATGTATATATATATATATATATATATATATATATATATATATATATGTATATATATATATATATATATATATATATATATATATATATATATATATATATATATATATATATATATATATTTATTAGGGCCCTACGAATCAGCATTTTTGATTTGGCATTAATTTCATACAATAAAAAATAATTGTTAGGTTTGTCTGGTTATTGAATTTCTTAGACAGCATTGTTCAAGTATTGATAAATAAAATTTAAAAAATATAACATTACATAGTTTAATTCTTTCTTCCAACTCCACTAAAAGATATAATTAAAATTTGATCTAAGACACATTTGCAAAAATAACAAAAAGAACAATTAAAGATATTAAATTTTTACCCAGTTTCAGTTCTTTTTTTTCTAAAAACAATTATATAATTTAACAGATATTTTACAACAAATAAAATATGTTATAAATAAAGATATTATTTTTATAAATATAAACATTTATCATCATAACCAACTTCTTTTTTTATTATATCCAAATCTAAAAACGAAAAAGAAAAAAGTATATAAAATATTTTTGTTTTACATTTCAAGATTTACTTTGGAATCAAATAAAAAGGAAAAAACCTTTATATATTATAAAATATAAACAAGTAAATATGCTAAAGATGGTGGTGGTCAAAAAATATTTCTTAATAAGAAACCAGTTTATAAGAAACTAGTACTATGAGCCTCAAAATGTTAAGGAAGTTTTAATACTGAGTTACTTTTCAATAAGAAACTTATTTAAGAGTTCCTTGAATATTTCCTCATAGTTACTCAATTTCCTTAAGTTAGTATTATCTACAATGGAGAACAACAGTTTGAATGAGTATTTAATTTGCACATTCAATCTAATAAAATTCCATTCGATTACAAATAAAAACTTCAGAAATTTAAGAAACTTTTACTACTAGATTTTAAAAAAAGTACCCTTAAAATAAGAAACTTTTTATTACTAACACGTTTGCTTGGTTTCTTATTATAAAAAAAAGTGTATATATGTATACATATAACAATGGCCAAATAGTTTTAAAATATGAGTATATAAAAATTTGTGTATTAATATTACTAACTGCAAAAAAATTAGAGCAGTATCACTGTAACAACCTCAGTTTTATTGCCTAAGAAATTACACTTACAGCTTCTTGATTTTTTTTCTCTCTGTACTTAGACTTAGGCAGTCAAGAATACTGGATTACGAAAAAATGAAGGGTATTCCTGAGTAGGGATAATCATTATGCTCAAAATACACCTTGTGATTTTTCTTCATTACATCTTCATTAAATAAATCAAATTGAAATATAAAACTTAATCATAATTGTTTACTTTTAAGGTTTTTAATATAAATACGTCAGTGCAAATGAAAACTCGCTCTACTTAGCTCTACTATTAACATATTAACTTTGTAACCAGTAAGTTAATATGCTAATTGTTTAAGCAATTAAACTAATAATAAAGGCTATTGTTTGATGATTTTTTAAAATTGAAAATAATTTAACATCAAAACAGATTTAAAATACATTTATTTATCTTATATTTAAATAAAAAAGTAATTCTAGTAATAAATTAGGCATTAAAAGTAATTCAAACCTTCAATATTTTTTTCCATTACTTTTTTGAAAGCTACAACATAATGCACTGTGTGCAAAATTTCATGTTCTTTAATTTTTGCGCAAACATCTGCTATGTAGATAAAATGTGCTTAATTTCTAAATCTGAAGGCTGGTTTGAAACTGCAGCAGTGATTGGATGTGAATCTATTTAGAAATAGGCAAAGCAACAATTACTTAATTGTATAAAACATAAAATAATCTTGCATTATCTTCTTATAATATTCCATCACTGAAAAACAATTAAGGATTCAGTAATGCTGTTTGTTATAAAATTTTATAACAAACAGCATTAATGAATCCTTAAAGTTTAAATCAAGAAAATTTGAATGTGGATATATGTACCAGACTGTTCACATGTAATGGTTTTTAAAAACCATTATATGTGAATAGTCTAGTACATATATCCACATTCAAATTTTCTTGATTTAAACTTTAAATAAAAAGATGTAGCTATATGAAAAAATTACCCAATGAATCTTCCAACTTTTGAGAAGAACTATCTTCCTCATTTTGATTTGAAGAATGATTCAAAAACTTATAAAAAACGAATTTTGGTAAACTGTTAAAAAAGCCAGCGAAACTCGTTTTAAAAAATATTTGGCGCGATGATTCCAAAATAAAGTTTCCATTTTAAACGCATACGTATTAGCATATAAAAACTTTCTAGGTCTGTGTTTTTTTGTTTCACATTTCGCGTTTTGAGTCATCTAATGGAACGCTAACCTAAAACTACGCAGTGGCTTCGGTACCGGCTGGTCTGGGTTCTAGCTAATGACAATGACGTAACTTTCAGTTGGTTTACTTCACATCCGCAATTAGAAATTTGACCCTCCCCCTCCCCCCTTTTGCCATGCGTACTTTTATGTCCCCACCCCCCCTTAAAAAGTACGTACGTTTCTCAAATACCCCCCCCCCCTCAACTTTTTTTTCTCAATAAAAAAGTTTATTCAAATAATAAAAGGCGGAGGGTACTTTATAAGGTACCATATCGGCCAAACAGACGCTTCATAGTAATGCAGTTTAAATTTATTTAAATTACTATTAAAATTATCTAAGCTTAGATACTTTATACGACCCCAAAGCCCTTTGTTTGCGCATTTTAAAAATGTCTTTAAGTATATATGCAAATAGTAATTTAAATAAATTTAAACTGCATCACTATGGAGTGTCTGTTAGGCCGAGAGATAATTTCTGTTGAAATTAGCCGCGGAGATCCAGGATCGATTCGCGGAGATGTCCTTAATATCCTTACTCTTTGTTTTAATAACGAATCAAATATAAATAAACTATACTTAAGGCGGACGTTTTTTTCAGGCACCCCTCTTTAGTAAGTAAAAAACGAGTCTTACGCGAGATCAGTAATATTGAAAACAAAGGGTAAAACCCAGTGCCGAGGGTAGACTATACCTCTCTATTGGAGGGGGAGGGGGCAACAGCAAATTTTGAGCCCTTTTGCTTTTTTAAGAAACTTTTTATTTTAGCAAAATCTAGCGGTCAAATTTGGAAGATTTTGAGACGCCAATGACACGTTGTTGTTGTTTTTTTTTTTTTGGGGGGGGGGGGCTCCGACCCATCAACCACGGCCCTGCTAAAACCGGTTTTTTGTCGACTCAAAAAATTGGTCTTATTCATGGCTAGTATATAAGGGGTGGCATGTGTGCATGGGCCCCCGCAGGATTTTTTGATGTTCCAGATAGAACACTTTCACACATCGGGCAAACATAAGTTTGTTTATATGCCAAATGAGGTGGCCTTGCAAAAAATTAGGATGACGGAGGCATGGAAACAAAAAGCCCTAAAACGTTTGCCTCCCCCTTTCCAGCCCAAACGTGAGGGAAATATGTAGCAAAACTTTTAACTTTACCATTTAAAATTAAATTTAAATTTATCGACAGATTTTAATTTTTGTAGAAAAATATTGTAAATTACAAAAAAGTTATGACCATGCAAAATTTACACCCCTCTCATTATGGGGATCGGAAAATTTGCATGGTCATAACTTTTGTAATTTACAATATTTTTCTACAAAAATTAAAATCTGTCAATAAATTTAAATTTGGTTTTAGATGGTAAAGTTGAAAATTTTACTACGTTAGTGCCCTCACGTATGGGCGGGGAGGGTAAGCGTTTTAGGGCTTTTGTTCACAGACCTCCGCCATCCCGATATTTTGCAAGGCCTCCTCATTTGGCATAGGTATAAACAAACTTAAGTTAGGAGTTTGCACGATGTGTAAAAGTGTTCTATCTGGAACATCAAAAAATTCTGAGGGCGCCCATACATGTGTGTGCATGGAGGAAAACTATACCCACTACTCCATATACCACACATCTTTTTATGTTGGCAAACTAGAATCTTTTGTCAGAATATAACTTTTCTATTGATTAGCTGGTTAATTGTGATAAATTTAAAAATCGAAGTACGTACTTTTAGATTGAACCCTCCCCCCCCCTCCCATACGCTTTCGTACGCTTTTTGAAGACCTTCCTCCTCCCCCCAATGAGCGTACGTACTTTATGGACGACCCCTTAGAAACCAGTCGTTCTATAAAACCGGCAGGTATTTTTATGAAAATGGATGTTGGAAATCTGTTTAATGGATTTAATAATCCTTAATGAATATAAAAAAAAGTTTAAGTTTATGTTTTATGCGTTCGTAATTTATTAAAACTGATAAATTATATTTTAGTTATTTGTTTTAATTTACTTGTTAAACTTTAGGCACTGTTTCAGATGCCTACCCCAATCATTTTATGATTAATTTCGATAGAGAATTTCATGCTAATTAAGGATCGTATTACAGCATTGATCTAAAAATTTGAGGAAGGCACTCTAATTTGATGTTATATGGTATCACAATGATGCTCTTTCTCTTCTAGACTAGGTCCTAAAATGCATTGTAAATGTAGTTTGACCTGCTTTATCTGTCAAGCTTGAGGCTCTCTCCCCTTGACATAAAGTTTCGTCTTTTTCTCTCTCCCATAAATAATATTTTGGTTGCTGCTCAAAAGAGGTATCAACTCTAGTTCCATCAATTAAAACTCTTTCTTGCTTGACTCATCATTCAGCAAAGTCTCATCCTTATACTGTAAATGTCCCTACATGCTCTGCAAATTTTTATTTGTCTAACTTTTCTTTCTGCACTTCAACTCTTTTGGAACTCTCTCCCATCATGTTTTCCTGACTCATGCAACCTACATTTTTTACAATATTATTTGTTTTCTAGTAACTCCCAACTTAATAGTGGTTTGCTTGTAACCTTGTTGGGAGTAAATCTAAATAAATAAAAATAAAAAAACTGTATAACTTTACTTGTTAAATTTACTTTTTATACTTTACTTGTTATACTTTACTGATTGTACTAATTTGTTTAAGAAAAGCAACAATTGAAAATTATATTATAATATTGTAAAAATAGTGTTAAAAATACATAAAATTAAAACTTAAAACTTAACAGCATTTTAAGGAGAAGAGTTCATCAGTTGTGTTGTGTTTTTTCATAAAATACTTTTTGTATTTTAATAAAATTTAAGTATTTTATTAGTAGATAAGGGACCAAAAAACAAAAATTACTTGTTTTTTATTATTTATGGTTTTACTCCCTGAAACCATTATAATGGTTTTTATTTTTTTTAACTTTTCAAAATTGTAATGGTTTTTGTTATTGTTTGATGCTTTTGTTTTTTGGAGTTACTTTTTTTTGTAATAAACAGCAAATAAAGCTGCAAGCATATGTTTGGAGTTGATAGACAACAAAGTATGTTTAAGAGCAAAAAAGCTTCAATGACTGCTTAAATCCAGAATATTATAATTTATTGTTAATTTTATATTAATACTCTGTAACGTTACCCCGCTCATATCCATACCTTTTCAGAAACAAGATAAAACATTGTGATACCATATATTAAAACAGTTTGCAAAGAAACATTTAACATTTCTACATGCTCTAGCTGATTAATTTGGAATTGGTTATAGTTGTAGTTTTATTTAATAATGCACAAACTACTTTTTTAAATAAAAACTATTTATTTAAATACAATAGTTACATTATTACATAATTTGTTTACTACTAATTCAATACTTATATTACTAATACACTACATTTTTTAATATTTAAAATATATATCTTGTGGCAATTAGTTTAAATAGAAAGTAATATTGTTACAATTTTTTGTTACAGTTTTAGTCTCTTCATTCAGCCAGTTCCATTTTACGTTGCTGGAATGTTTTCATTTTTCTCTGACATAAATACACAAACATTGGTATCCAATTTTTTGTTGGCACATATGGTTCCTCGTCTAGATTGCTACTATTTTATTGAAGGGCATTGCATGGTAATGAATTTTAAGTGCCTCACAAACCTTTTGGTCGAACTTTTTAGTATCAATTTTGGAGTTCTGCAACTGTCCCAGTCAATTCGTAATGTGTAATGTCTTTAGTATGTGACTACTGCAGACTATTCTGTTCTATTTCTCTTGTACTGTGTTTGAGTTGTTATTTTTTTGCCAACGTCACACTATTAGGTCAGAATTATTGAATGCCTTATTTTATGGGCAGCTGTATATTAACTTATTATTAAAAACTCAATTTCAAACAACTGTCATTCTACTTCTAATAGAATTATATATTAATATTTTTTGACGACTTTAGTGGTTTTCAAATCTATAATATATGTATTAATTTAGGGCTTGGTAACAACAACTTGTTTTCATGGGAAGTTGATCAACTTCTTATCATTATTATATGTATATGTTACGATACATTGAAAATTTTAATATTTGTCCTGGCATGACTTTATGTTATGTCATGGGAGATGAATTTTCATGAATTCATGTGTTAATGACTTAATGTGAAGTTAATTTTACAACAAAAAATGACGAAGAAAAAGTTTCTTAAAAAAGCAAAAAGGTTAGTTTTTTATCAATTCTTTATAAATAGCAGTTCAAATATGCTTGTTATACTTTACTTGTTAAAATTTACTTGTAATAAATTACTTGTTACTTTAAAAGAAAAATTTCTTCACAGATCTAATCAAATACAATTACAACACCCCACACAAAACCTGCACTTATGTAACCAAACTTTTATTGTGAAGATTTTTATCTTGTTTTAAACCAAAAGTATAACTTTTAAGTTAACTTGTAAGCTGGTATTTAATGGCATTTAATATATAAAAGATATTTAATTATATTTAATTAATTGTATAAAATACCATTTATGTAATCAAGTTTTTAATTTTGCATTGCATGGTCAGTGGCATATTCAGAAGGATTTTGACAACAATACAGCAGTTTGGATGCCCTAATTCCAGTACTTATTAATTCATAACATTTTTAAATAAGTGTTTTATATAAAAGATATAGATAAACCTATAAATATAAATGTAAAGATAATCCTATATTTAATATACTCCCAACTCCAGTTGGTAAATTAGCTTAAAATTGTAGTTATTAAATGTGGCAACCATATGAAGGTAAACAAAAGATAATATGGCTCAAATTGAGGCTTTGAGAGAAAAAAAGCGCAGAGAGGCTTTTAGAGAAAAACCGACATCATACTGATTTCCAAAAAATATGCAAGAGCTGCTATATTGATTGATTTAGAAATAACATGCAAGAGAGTGCCGTTACACAGGGTTTGGGTTGGGGCATAGATAAATCAGTAGATGTATCATCACTCCATCACATGTTTTTCCTAAATCAGTATTATATCTGGTCCTTTTTTTTTTTGAAAACTCAGAACCCTATTCATTTATCTGAACAGCTTTTATCAATTAAATTTTGTGGCACGTAATTGGATAAAAAAAATTTATTTCTTAAAACTAGTTTCAGTTTAAAATTTAAAAAATTAAGTATAATAAAAATAATGTTAATGTAATCATTATGTATTTAGCTTGTATTTAATTAATTTATAATGTATATTAATATATAGTGTATGTATAATTAATTTAATTTGTATAATGTATTTAATTTTAATTTATTAAAAGACAACACAAATTATATAATTCAAAATTATCTAAAAAATTAAAAAAGCTTTAGATGTTTTGAAATCAACAACAGATCATATAATGATAATGGTAGCAAAAAGATAATAAAAATTGGGTATCATACTTGTTTCCATTTCGATTACAATCATTTCATTACAAGCATTAAAAAGGCTATTTCATTACAAGCATTAAAAAGGCTATTTTGTTACAAGTATTAAAAAGACCATTTCATTACAAGCATTAAAAAGGCTATTTCATTACAAGCATTAAAAAGGCTATTTTGTTACAAGTATTAAAAAGACCATTTCATTACAAGCATTAAAAAGGCTATTTCATTACAAGCATTAAAAAGGCTATTTTGTTACAAGTATTAAAAAGACCATTTCATTACAAGCATTAAAAAGGCTTCTTAAAGAGTAATCCTTGTTCATTATTGTTTTGGTTTAAACTTAAAGCCAATATTTAAAAAAAAAGTAAAGTTTAAAAAAAAAAAGTAATTAAAGAATCATTATTCAACCTTGGTTGAAGATTACCGACTGACAGTTTTAATGAAGTTACGCATCATCATTCAACATGTAGCTTCATTTGCAAAGATAAGCTCATTACATTATGTTTATATAATTAACAAAAAGGAGCAGCAATTCACTTCTTATTTCTAAAGAAAGCATGGAGATTGTCATGCTTTGCATAGCTTCCAAACCATGGGAATCCCCATGCTTTGCATACTTTGCAAAACAAAGTTTCAGCCAAAACACTCAGTCAATGTTTAATGTGTGTATACTAAATATACAACATAAATGCAATTATATATCGCTTTTATATACTTATTCAAACCAAAAAATTATTTTTTTATTTGTGGGGAACTTTACGAAGACTATTTAGTTGTAGAAGTTATATAATAATAAAAATAAAAAGTAGCAAGAAGATTTATATACAATATATATATATATATATATATATATATATATATATATATATATATATATATATATATATATATATATATATATATATATATAATCAACAAATTTAAAATTCTAAATTAATTAATCCTTGGAATTATGGTCGGTATTCAGCTATTTAATATTTTCAAATGACAATATTAAATGAATACATAAATATAACGTCAATGTAACATTTGAATATTAAATAAAAATATATAATAAAAATTATTTTTTAATGTTTGCAATCTTTTACTTTTCACAATGCTGAAAAAGTTTTGCATTATATATTTTAACTGAAATTAGACTAAAATGGCTTTTTACAAGATAGTAAACTCAATTAATTTAAAGTTTTCCTACTTAATACCACACTATTTTCTATAGAAACGATTAAAGGAAAAAAATAACCAACCTTTTTTTATAGCGTAAGCATTTCAGAAGTAATCTTTTTTTGTTATCAGCTCATGTTGATATAGCAGGTTGCGAGCATTTCATGAATTCAAGAAAATTCATCTATCATGGCATATCATAAAGGCATGCCATGACAAATTAACAAAAATTTTCAAAGTATCATGATATTATCAGTATAATAATTGTTACAAGTTGATAAGCTTCCAATAAAAACACCATGCAGCTCGCACAATCTAAATTAAGACATAATAGATAATATAATTAATTCACTAATATAATTAATTCACTAATACAAAGAGCTAATGACAGGTAGTAAACATGTGTGGCTAATATTTGCCTGGGGTTGGCTCTGATAAAACATACCTGACATAATGACAAGGTCTTTAAAATTATTGATATTATTTTAGACAGCGCCGTTTAAATTTAAAATCAAGAAACTTTTTTTTTTCTAATGGAAAACATTTCAGAATTTCTCAGGAAAACATCATAACAGTCCAGGAGGAACTACCGCCCAAACTGATTAGACTGCCGAAACTTAAAAAGCTGAACTTTGCAATCTGTATATATATATATATATATATATATATATATATATATATATATATATATATATATATATATATATATATATATATATATATATCAGGCAATCAAAAAAGTTTGTGTGGTTTTGCAGATCCATAAATAAATACACATAAAAACAGTTTTAATAAAGTTTATTCTGAAAAATAGTCTTCTTCAGCAAGAATAACTTTCTCCCATCGTGAAACAAGCTGGTATATTCCATTTTTATAAAATCTTGAGTTTGGTAGCTAAAAATTGAATTAACTCATTTTCGAGATCTTCTCTATTTCGAAACTTTCGATTACTCATATGATTATCCAGGGCCAAAAACAGGTGATAGTCGCTTGGCGCAAGGTCTGGTGAATACGGAGGGTGAGGTAGAATCTCCCATTGTAAAGAATATGAGTGCTAGAGTTTCCCGTATGATTTTTGCGGTCTGGCATTGTCCTGGTGGAATACAACACCTTTTCTGTTTGCCAAAGCTGCTTTTTTTTGGTGAAGAGCAACCAAAACTCTGTCCAAATGGGCTGAGTATATCTCAGCAGTAATGGTTTGTCCACTTGGTAGCAACTCATAGTGAACAATACTTGCTGTAGTCCACCATACACACAGTAAAACCTTTTGTTGGTGAATGCTTGGTTTAGGAGTCATCAGTACTGGATCGTTACTGGCTAGCCAAAGATATATTCGTTTTTTGTTGCAGTTCATAATCCATTTTTTGTCGCATGTCAACATCCGGTCAAGAACAAATGGTTAAGCGCTGTAGCTTGTTTGTTACACTAAACTCATAAGGTACCCATTTGCTCAACTTCCGACATTTTCCAAGTTAGTGCAAATGTAAACGTTATAGTTTCATCACTCACATTAAATCTTAAGGCAAGGTCCTGACATGTTTGACTGGAGTCCTGCTTGATTGCCAGCTTGATATCCTAGTTGTTTACGATGGATGGTCTTCAAGATCTTGGTTCACCTTCAAGGTTTTTATTTCCAGAAGAAAATTTTTTAAACCACTTCTGACCTGTCCGTTCTGCTATGGTACCTTCCCCAAAAGCAGCGCATATCTTACAACAAGCTTCTGCAGCTTTGGTTCCAAGTTTGAACTCATAAAATAAACAGGCGCGAATTATCGCATCTGACACAGCCATACTCCACTTAAAACTTTTAGATTTAAAACGCTCTAATAAAACTTATGAAACACACTGATTGATTCTCCTTAAAACAAGCTTTAATTTATAGGGTTTGAGTACGAAAGTACCATATACCTCAGCATTATGCGGGCAACAATTTAAAAATTGCACTAAAGTTTTCTTGTTATTTCTTTAATGAAAAATGCTTTTTATTATGTTATTTTGTAAGATTTTAGAAATTTTCTTTTGTAGTTTTTAGGTAGAACGTCACCCTTTCTAAAAATGATCAAATAATTATTTGATCAAGAATAAATTCCACACTAACCCTTTTATTCCCACCAAGTCTTCTTTGTTTAGCCTGCGCTTTCGCGCACAAGTCTTTTGCGCTCATCTACACGCCCGCAAAAACTTTGGCAAGCGCATAAAAAAGCGCTTGCCAAAAAATTAAAAGCATTTTATTTTAAATCGCAACAAAAATTTTTTTTGTTCATTTGTTCAACTTTTATGAAAAATAGCTTTTTTTAACCTTTTCTTAAATTATTTTATATATGTATTTATTTGAGTGTTATATTTTTTATTTTTATTTAAATTTAAATAGCAGAAAAACAAAGAATTTTTTAAATTGCGCAGGCTAACTTAAAAATGACCATCCTGCCAGCGCTTTTTCGGGCACTGGCATTAAATTTCAAACGGGAAAAGACTGCCCACCCCTCTTTGTATGAAGCACCAAAGATTACATGTTTATTTTCAAATCAAATTCACTCCTATTTCTATAAAATCACATCATTCTTTCTGTATGTATATATATATATATATATATATATATATATATATATATATATATATATATATATATATACATACATATATATATATATATATATATATATATATATATATATATATATATATATACATACTTTTTTTAAAGTATGTATATATATATATATATATATATATATATATATATATATATATACACTTACTTTGTTCTTGTATCTTTTTAATCATTTTTTTGTGTTTTTTTGTTTTTTAAATTTTATATATCTTTAATTTTCTTTTTTTTTTTTAACTATATATACAGATTTTTTTAATTTCCTTTATTATTACTTTCATTTAATATATTATGACATTTGTCATAAAACCATTCCTTTTTTGTTTTTTTTGAAATGCAAATACATTTGAAATGATACCACTCTAAACAGGTTTCACATTCAATGCTTTCACTGGAAGCTGTATTTAAATTGCAAAACGGACAATTCCATATCGCCAGTTGCTTTTGTTGCAGAATTGCTTTCTTTAGGCTATTCCAGGCCAAACTGGTTAAATATGGTTTTAAAATATGTATTGATGCAGCCTCATTTAGAAATGCAGAAGGAAGATTGCCAGGCTTTAATTCTAAATCACCAACATCTGTTTGCATTGCATGAGTAACATCTTCAACTTTTCCCTTTATGAGAATACCACCCAGAAGAACTAGATAGCAACAGATTGCAAATATATACAAAATGATGTATCATTTAATTGTGGATGAATTTTTTAGAATTTTCATTATTTAATTCATAAAAACTAACCATTCATTTTTCCTGAAACGCTTTTATCAATATAAGTTAAACACTTTTTTTTCCATCTACATGCACCCATTGCAGTTTTTTTCTCTGTAGCTTTAGGCCTTCCTCGCGACTTAATCTTTGGAGGAAACTTAAGATCTTTTATATTGATAGAGTGAGTATTCAAAGAATCATTTTTGCTTGCCTAAAAAATTTATTTATGTTTTAAATTTTCATGCTTTGAATTTTTTAAAGCTAAGTTTAATTATTCTTTATAATGATATAAAAATACATATTCAAATGAAATGGAACGGTGTGCATCAGATTGGTACAAATTTTTATAAGAATCAAGAATCGTTCATGCTCATTTAAAAAGTAATTAATAGTAATTTTTTTGATTCCTTTAGAATTGATGGAATTGGAATCATACCACCACTAACTTTAACCTTTCTTTTTTTAAATCGCAAGACTAAAATAAAAGCATTTCAAAGTTAAATGAAAAATAATTCAATACCTCTACTGTATCACAAGTTTTCAGATTTTCTCTAACTATTGTATTAGAATTTTCAAGAGTGGGGCTTTCATGAAGAGACAAGCTTTGATCAATAGTTAACTCATTTCTATCATTGTTCAAATGAAGATCATGTGAAGAGTAAATCATTTGTTCTTGCAAGTGTAATTTATACTTAAATTCAGTGGAACTATTTGATAAATAATCCGTTTTCGTAAGAGACTGGGGTATTGAAATCTTTGAAAAACAGCTATTAACAAGTTGATTTGAAAAGTCAGTTGATTTTGAGTCATTTAAAAGAAGGGAATTGCAAACACCCATACGGTTTATTTTTATTGGATTAAAGATTTAATTAGATTTGAAGTCCACATCAATACTATTTGGTGAGTTTTGAGGATAGAAAGTTTTTATACCATCATATAATATCTCTTTACCAATATCATCACATAATATCTCCTTACCTATTTCAGCAGGGTAATTCAAATTAGTTTCTATTAAAAAATCCACAGGTGATTCCAGGATTGACACATCTATGTTTTTATTTTCCTCCCAAACTTTAGCTAAATTTTGAAGGACATTTAACCTGATTTCAAATTCATTATTGCTACTTTCTGAGACTAGCTGGGCTAAACGCTGTGAAAGACGATATGCTTTTTTAAATTTTTCAGATTGTGTAAATGATCTTTCCTTAACAACACCTAATCCCAGATGACTAAGGTTTTCATTTTGGTGTTGGAAAAATCTATGGTTTTCAATAGCATGAGCCTTAAGCCATCTCACATCAATGCAATCATATGAAAATAGTGGCAAATGTTTCACTTGCCTTGCAACAAACATGTGTTAACATGGTAATGCCATTGATTTAAAGAATATGCATTGACACCTATACTCGCTTATCAACACCTGATGACCTAATATTTCTAAGGTTGGATGTTCATTTTCTTCAACAGGGTTTAAACCTAGTGCTTCTTCGAATTGACTTGCTACAAAGGTTTGTGCATAAGGTGTTAATATTTGAGAAAATTCTTTTAGAACATCATTTTGTAAAACAGCATGTACAGAGATACGCTCACCAGCAGTGATAAATGTATGATCTCTTTCTTTTCGCATGCAATCAATTACAGTAATAAGGTCTTTGAAAAAAAGAGGAAGAGGGTTAAATAAATTTAGGACAGCTTTAATTCTTCGGTTCACAGACTCAAATCTATTTGTAGTTCGCTATCCAAAAGTTAAATTCTGCTGTTGCCAACAATACTCCCATTCAGTTACGTAATTATTCCAGTTATTTTCAAAATAATGAACTACACTCTATGGCATTTTGGCTATAAAATAATGTCCACATCCGCTACAAAACAAAATATAAGTCTGACTAAAGTGAAGCAACTTAAAGCAGTGCAATATAAATTATAATCTAAAATCTACCAAAATAATATATCTTATTATTATAAGTTGTTATATTATATGAATTATTACATGGTGGTTATATAAATCAAGTTTAATATAAATAACATTGTGTGTTAGTGGAGTTGTAGTGTTAGTAGTAAACAAATAGTGTAAAACAAACATTTACAAATATCTACAAAACAAGACCAATTGAAAATAGAGTAGCTAGTAATGGTGATAAGTGTTTCATATTCAGTTTATTCTTTCTTTTTTTTTTGCAGTTGTACGTCACTTACCATAATCTTGTTTCTGAAAATGTTATAAAGTACTAGTATTGATAACTAATTTTTTTAAACTATTTAAAAAAATAATTAATTTTCGTAAAAATATTAACATAAAGTAATTTATTAAACAGCAGCATTAATCAGCAAAAAAAACTAACCATCACAATTTTTAAAAACTGCAAGTAAAGATTCTATATCTGTGGAACCTTTCTCCTTAGATGCTAAGTTATGAAGATCTTTTAATGTTATTTTCTTTCCTATTACTGATAAATTAGATTAATCAATACATAGTAAATTGAACGAAACATGCACACACAGATATATCTATATATATAATATGTATATATATATATATATATATATATATATATATATATATATATATATATATATATATATATATATATATATATATATATAATATGTATATATATATATATATATATATATATATATATATATATATATATATATATATATATATATATATATATATATATATATAATATGTATATATATATATATATATATATATATATTTATATATATATATATATATGTATATATATATATATATATATATATATGTATATATATATATGTGTATATATATATGCGGTAGTGGTGTAGTGGTAGAGCTCTCGTTTCATAAGCGAGAGGTTCTGAGTTCGATTCCCACCGCGTCCCTGGTAGTACCGCGCTCAACTTGTTTCTCCGCGCAGCGGCCTTGTTTGTCAAGGTTCGTGTTTCGGAGTTATAGAGTTGGGAGAGGGTTATAACCACAAGTAGCCTCCTCATCTGTAGTGGCCTTCTTGGCCTTGGGGAGGTGAATTACAAAAAATATATATATCTGCCTTGGCGGGGAGCGAGAACCTAAGCGTTTGCTCATCGCCACGGAGTGAAAAATAATTCAAATAAAAAAAGGCAAAGTTAAAGTTTTAGATTTTGCGATTGGTTTTCTTTTATTGATATATATAAATATATGATAAAAATAAGTTATTTTGCAACAGTTTTGTTTTTAGTAGAGCAGAATTTTAGTAAAATGTGAGTAAAAAAATCACACAAAGTTAAAATAGTAATAGAAAAATGAAGAACTTTTTTTTTCAAACACAGATACGCAGTTCAGAGAAATTTATTTCCTAAAATCCTTGGTTACAGTGAAATATAACTATAACGTTAATGCCAATATGATCAAGTTGGCAAAGTTGATTATAAAAGAAAAGCATTATTGTTGTAACTAAGATAAAAAATGCAAACTTCTGCATTCTATTCCGATATGAAAATGTAAGACTTTATAGGTCTTTGTCAAATTTTATATAACAAAATTTATTAAATAAGTTACGTTGCAAAATGTTAAATTTTTTATTTCTAAAATTCTGCTTTACAGATAAATCTTTATAAGAAACTTGTTTATAGTTCAGAGAATATTTTTTTAATTTGTCTCTATTTCAGGTCAATATAGACAAAGTTAAAACAAAGTATTATCTGCAACGGAAACCAACAGCTTAAATGAATATTTAATTTGCATGCGCATTCAAATAGAATATCATTTACAATTGTATTATTTTTACTTTTTCTTTTATTTGATAGTAATATGGAACTCAAGAAAATTCATGACATAACTATAACAACTAACTTTAAATACGACAATAAGTCATAATGAAAAACAATTTTATATTAGAACTTGAGTGGGAAATGTTATTTATTTAACTGCCTATTTACTTAGTTAAAAAAACAAAACAATGACTAAAATAGATCCTACAGACAAAAACATTTTTTTATTATATATTTTAAAATAACCAAACACAAATTGAGTCAATGTATGGGGTGTAAGTCATAAGTTTAAGTTTATTAATTCAGTAATCTATCATACAAAAATATTAAAATAACAAAAGCAAAAATAAAATTAACAATAAAGATCGCAGCATTTTGGCTTTTACAGTAGTGCGGCATATAAAACAGCTATAGTTAAGAAACAAAGCTTCTATTTCTATATCTATTTATGCTTTATTTCTATCAAATATGTTGAAAGTATAAAATAATTAATAATTAATAAAATTTATAGAAAAATATAACATTTAAAATGTTATATTATTATATTTATTTATAATATATATAAATAAAAATAATAATATAACATTTTAAAATATAATTAAAAACTAAGAACCTTTTTTTGTTGAACCCCTGTTTAGTTGTTTACCTGTCAAATACATTTATGAAAACTATGAGAAAACTAAATACATATCTTTGAGTTTTTAAACTTTTTAACCTCTGCTATTATGTAATATTGCTGCTGCTATAAAAACATAGTATTTCATCAATAAAAATATTTCTTGACAATCTATTCAGGGTGGCCAACCACTTTGTACAATCAAATTCCCTGACTTTTCCATGACTCTGATAATTAAAAATCTGGAATTTTATAAAGACACAATGATAGCAATTACTTTTTAAACTAATATTTATTGTTTGTAAATGTCTTTTAGCCTAATAGCAAAGATTTAAATAGGGAAAAGAAAACTATATAAAAAATGCTATCATTTAAGTTAAACCAATTAAGCTAAATTTTGGAAATTTCACTGACTTTTGAGGGGAAAATAACAAAATACTAGACTTTTTCTTGATTCCCCTAACCCCCAAACTCAAAAAGTTTTCCTGGACTTTTCCATGACTTCCCTTATTTCATGTATACTGGCCACCCTGCTATTCAGCAAAAAACTATTACCTTTATATAAGAAAAAAAAAACAGATTTACTTTGTCAATTGCATGGTTGTGCTCATTAATAACTTTTGTCGCACAGAACTTTTCACCATCTTCAGTAACACCAATGCAAATTGTAAATGGACATTGGATTTTATAGGTACTATGTATAAATAATAAGACTACAGATAGCATCTTTAGTGAAACAAAATCTTCAGTTTACAAAAAAATTTTGTTGAAAAAAGTTATGATTTTACTGACTAACTTTAATTATTATTAACAAATACCTTTGGTTTGGACGAAACCCTTTTGATCTCGATTTAAATTGACGCCCACCATGATAGCAACGGTATGATAATATTTTAATTATTTTTTAATATATCGTTGCAAGCCTTTTTTAATTGCTAAATCAATTGTTCGACTATCTCGAACATAAAGAGATACAAATCTTGATTTTTCTAGCTTAAGCTCATTTAAATTATTAAAAATATCTCCAACATTCACTCTGCTAACAATCAGAACGGATAATACTAACGATTAAGACGATTATTTGTGAGTTTAATGAAAGCAGAAGCCGGTTTTAAATCATGAAAGGCTAAGAAACCGGCTGCTGGTTTTCTAATTGTTAGTGTTACGTAATGAATATAAGTTATGTCATCGGTAAATTAGCTAGAACCCAGACCAGCCGGTACTCTAGCTGCTAGAGCTAAAGAACCAGCAGCTGGTACCGTAGTCACTGCGTTAAAACTATCAAGTTTTTGGTCAATTTAAAAATATCAATCCTTATGCCTAGTTATGTCACATACTGCATACATTACCGTGCGTAAAATATATGCCTTGAAACTTTAAAACATCCTTGATTGCAATTTATGTTTTCTTATTGCTTTAATAAACAACATAATAACTATTTGTTTTTAATTGTAAAATTTAAAATAAGTTTAAAGAAAATTCAAATGTGATACACACACACACACACACACACACACACAAACACACACACACACACAAACACACACACACACACACACACACACACACACACACACACACACAAACATACACACACACACAGATTGTTGTCAAATTTAATACGAACTGAGAATTATCAACTTAAATTATTAAAAAAAAGAACAAGGAATATTATAAATTTAAAGCATTACGAAATGTTAAATATGTTTGACACAGCTAAAAAAATAACAAAAAACTTACATTTACATTACTTTACCATAATATCAAAAAACTTTTTTTGTGTGTGTTTTTACATATGCCTATAAAAAATAAGATAATCATAGAAAATGCATTTTCGCGGCAAATTTGGTTTTATCACCGAGCTAATTTTGATTATGGTTAGTGTTTTTTCTCAATTTTTCTACTCCCCTCCACCCTTTGTCACACTGTCAATTTTTGTCCAACCCCCCGTTATATATGATGTCAGTTTTTGTGTACTTCCCCCCTAAAAAACAATAAAAATACTTAAAAACTATTGAGATTTTTTCTGACTAAATTATACATTTATATAATAGTAGATCTCATCGAATTATATTATATAATAGTCGATATCTCATTAAATAATCAACTAAGCATATAGTATTATATATCTTGAATAAAATTTTCCCATGGGTTGTTGAAGTGATCATCAATTGAAACAATAGGTAGTGAATGCTCTCCGCGCTCTAAAATTTGAATTTTAGAGCGCAAATTTGACTGTACCTCTATTCTTGAGATACAATCAAATTCGTTTCATAACTTTCATATGAATTTTATATATGTTAGTCATTAAAATACTTTACTTTCAGTCAGTCTAATGCTTAAGTATCAAACTCTAGCCCTCAAATTGTTACAAAAATTTATATCCCAGCTTGCTCTATTAGCTGTAGGATATCCAGACATAATGGAAAAGTAGTAATAGTTTGCAACCACTGTAGGGCTAGGAGTTTGATATGTTAATTTAAGGCCTTCAAAACAGTGATAAGCAACAGGGTGTTTTGCTGCTTATCACTGAGAATCATAAATCATCTCTCCTTTGCTCTCCTCCACCATCTCCTATACTAGATAACTTTATGACTTACACTGTCTGACACAGTGCTTCATATTCTTAGTAGAAAGTTAGACACGCAAACACCTAGCAGAAAAAAGCTGCTTCACAAAACAGAAAGACTGTAAGTATCCCATTAACATTGCATTAATCTTTTGTAAAGTGATAGTACATGAGAAATGACCACTATAGTACTTGTGTTTTGCTTTGTTATCTCTTTTACTTTGTTTAATACTGCACACACAGAAAGAGGATAAGTTCCTATATATTTTTTCCTTATTCACTATAATGTAGCCTCCGGATCATGTAGGATATTATAAAGAAGTGCTGCTTTTTATAGTTGTGAATTTAGCACATGTGCTCAGGTGTAAACCTCTTATGTAGATGTGCAAAAAGTGCACCTATTACGTTTAGACACCAAAGGAGTTAAAAAAAGTGCACTTATTACGTTTAGACACCAAAGGAGTTTATCAAACTTGTGTAAAGTAGAAGTGGCCCAGTTACTCCAGGCAACTAGATTCCAGCTTTCATTTCACTTCACAGCTTATTTGTAAAACGAAATGTGTAATCTGATTGGTTGCTAGGGGCAACTAAGCCAATTAAGTATGGCGCGGTTAGTTAAGCATAAGGGCAAGTTGGGCAACTAAAATATCTCACAAACTACCATCAAATGACAAAACATCTAATTGGCGAAAGATAGGTATACATAATGGTAATATAATGCGCATCAAATGGTTGTTGGACGGCGTTAAAGTGAGATGCGCGGGCACCTTTTCGATATCGGACCAAAAGAGTAAAAAAATATTTTTACTATATTTCTCTCAGATGCTTAAAAAATCATTTATCTCGTAACACTTAAGTGTTTATACATTACGCATTTATTTGACTTTTGATTATTCTTTGCTAAACATTTTTAGGTAAACATTTTAAGGTCTATATACTCTTTTAAATTATTCATTCTTAAATACTTTAAACAATTTATTATATCTTTAATTCTTTTTTTTGTTTTGAAATATGTTACGGTTTAATACGATTTAAAACAATTTAATTTTTGCTTCTTTTAAAAATATTTTTACTTAAATATTAATTAGCCAATAAAATATAAAAGTTAAAAGGCAAAAATTTTAATAAAAATTTTAGTTTAGTTTTGAATTACGTGTTACTTGTTTGCTATGTTTCCTATGATGGTATTTCATATTTTATATATATTTTAATTATATGTACTGTTTATAAAAAATTTATATATAGAGCTACATGGTATATTAATTCACTTACTATTGGTATATTACTGTAATATGTGTGTGTATATTACACATATTTGTTTGTATACAAAGCTACAGTTATACAAACAGACACAAGCTTTCTCTCACACACACATAGAGATACATATATATATATATACATATATATATATATATATATATATATATATATATATATATATATATATATATATATATATATATATAAAGATAGAGCTAAAAGAATTGCTACAACATCCATTTGCAGTGACTAAAAAATTGCAAGAAGAGGACTTAACTTCAGGTATTTTCTTTAAGGAGTGGGAAAACTTGATGTTTTGCCTGTTTCAAAAAGGAGCGTTATTTGCAAGTGATATTGCCACTGCAATGAAACAGAGAGAAAAAGTACTAATAGAAAATAAGATTCTTTTGGCAGCTGTTTTTATAGACCCAATGCATCGAATACTTCTTGATGATCAACAACTGACTAAAGGAAATAAGGCTCTGTTTGAAATAGCTGTAAGAATAAACAAGTTGCAGAACTGTCAGGAACAGGAGGAATTGGGTCATACTGCCACATCTTCAACATCATCTACTTTTGAAGAATTTGATTTTGAGAAGTATTTGGACCATAAAGACCGTGCAAAGCGTTCCTTTATGGAAAAAGAGTCATCCCTATTAGAGAACACTGCCAGTACATTTCAGCACCGTTTTTCATGTACATTAAAAGTAGTGGAACAATTTAGCCGTTCATCAAAAGTAACAGTTTTGCAAGCAATTGATATGTATCCTGAAATGGTCAGAGAAGTTGCCCAAAAGATTACTGCTTTGCGACCAACTCAAGTAGGTGTAGAGAGGTTTTCCTCTGCCCAAAAAATAATAAAATCAGATTTGAGGACATCCATGAAGGAGGATCTGACGGAGGCAATACTTTTTCTGAGGATTAGTTCATAATTTTATAAGTGACTGCATAAGAGTTTATTGTATATCTATTTACAAAAGTCAAAAAAGTTATTTGTTCAGAACTAGTTTTCTAATAAATATTGTTTAAAGCACTAAGTGGTTGGATCATTTATATCAAGGTGATGAAATAGGAAATCTTAACATTTTAACGCGGTAAATTTGTTGTTACAAATTGGTGACTTAAGAAGGAGTCGGAGTCGAGTGTCGGAGTCGAAGTCGGAGTCGATCCATGATAAAGTTAAGGAGTTGGAGTTGGAGTCGAAGTCGGAGTCGAAACTAAGGTTTACCGACTCCACACCCCTGGCGTTAACTTCTAACCATTCAGCAGTTTCCAAACTCTTCTGCAAGGCGATGACTGCCAAAAATTCTGTCTGATGCTTGGCAGCAATACGAACAGGTTGGACCCTTTTAATTAAGGTAGTGTTATAGCAGAAAAATGGATAGAAGCGTGCTTTTTCAACTTAGCTTGAGAGACAAAGTAGATATTGCACTTTTTACAGATTCTATCAGCTAGGCTAGACTCAATTGATGGACAAAACGCATCATACGGCAGAATTGGAAATCTTTTGGCAGTACGAGGAAGAATAATTTTAATGTTTGATACGATGAGCATAAAGACGGATGGTGGAAACAATTATTTTGCTCCTTCTGAGACATCTACTTTTTTGAGCCCGTCTCTTGTTTGGTTGACAGGGACAGGTGGTGAATCTTGCTCTAATTACAGTAAAGTAAGAGCTTCTAATAGTCCGACAACAAGAACGATTCTCACATTTCACAATTTGAGTAAAATATTGACTTGTACGAAGATGATCGGCAATCCAACGTTGATCTTGTAATAAAAGGCTCCTTGACTCTAGCGCTGATTTATCTGGATCAATATACACTGCAATGGTTGGACAACCGTCAATTTGTAGATCAGACCAAATATCAGCCAAAGCCTGTCCAGCAAAACCAAAGTTCTGTTTTTCAAAATTTTCATCTATTGTCCGGCCTAATTTAAAAAGATATGTTGGTTATTATAGATGAAAAATTATATTAATATTTTTACAAATTAACTTTTGTCAATGTAATTACCTTGAGAATCAAGATGAGTTCCGTAATGTTCGTGCGGAAGAATCACCCCAGATAATTCTTTACTTAGAGGTGCCATTCGTCAAATTGTTCCACTACTTTTAATGCACATGAAAAACGGTGCTGAAATTTACTGGTAGTGTTCTCTGATAGGGATGACTCTTTTTCCATAAGGGAACGCTTTGCACGGTTTTTATGGTCCAAATACTTCTCAAAATCAAATTCTTCAAAAGTAGATGATGTGGCAGTATGACCCAGCTCTGCTCTGTTGAATGCACTGCGGCCAGGAGCGTTCGTCATGATGAAAAGAGCGTCAGGGTTATTCTTTAAGAAATGGTGAATCCCGATTTCAATTACTTTCTGGTATCTGGGATTTTCGTTGGGTCCTCCATCAACGCTAAACACAACAATAGACTTAACCATATAAGTTTGAGGATCTCTGGTAAAAGAGTCGAATTCTTTGATATCCAAGAGCCGCTGAAATTCTAATCGATAAGCGAAGGCGGTTGAGAAAGTGTGTTTTCCTGATCAGCAATGTAGGTAGGTCCAGAATAAGAAACAGCATCTGTTTTTCCGATCATTTTTTGATCGTAATTCCAGCGTATACAGATAGTATATGCTTGTGTTTCGCAGCCACGACCCAGTCGTGGTCCGGGAGAGTTACCTGGTACTCCAAATGCATCAACAACGGCACCTGTTTTTTGGCTGCTGTGATTCCAATTGGCACTCTAGCCTTGTGGTCTTGGTTAATGAAAAACACTTCAACTGGCCCTAAAATAGAACAAACTTCTTCCACATATTTTATAGTTGAACTGCAAAAGAGTCCGTCAACATGTTTTAAATGAGATTCATTCTGAGGACTGATCAATCTAACAGGGAATGTTTTCACGTGCCTTTTGCCTTCTAATTTTCTGTAATTTCTCGGAAGTAGACGAGTATAGAGGGCGCTCTTGCTGAATGCAAATCCAATTTTGTTCATCTCGGATGTCAACTCGTCGAGAGCTTTAATGTTCTAAATATTAAAGTAATATATTTGGATATAATTAACTTTTTTACAGAAAACGGGATTTATTTCGTAAATTATATTCAAATCAAATCTTGAAATTAGTAGTTAACATTTCAAGGATATTTACAATAGTGCATTTACTTATTAAGAGTAAAATTCTAACAAATACAATATTAACAAGCATAGCTAAGCTATAATCACCCGAAGAACCTCTGACCGACGTCTTTCATAAGCGGACAAACCATGGAGAGCAATATCCATAATCACCTTCAAAAGAAGAGGTTGATCTACTTCTAATGGTGGTTGACCAGGTTTCTTTCTGATTTTAAGTTTTTCTTTGACTTCTGGATGCTTCAAGCAGATTTCCACTATTCTACCTTTTTTCAGTTCTCTAGTTTTCTTCTGTTGAGCTTGATCATACTTTTTTTTGGCCAGTTCTATACATAGATGAACTAGATTCTTCTTTTTCTTTTTCAAACTATCCTCTTCAGCTTTAGCAATGAATCCACTTCTCTATCTAGTCTTCGGTCCAGCAACTTCACAATTTAAAGCTGCAATCTCAGAATTGAGTCAATCTTGAGCCACTGTTCTTGCATTTTTTTTGATTTTTCGTGGTCAACGAACTCAAAGTTAATGCACTTTGTTGATCATCAATAACAGATCGCTCATTGGTGGGCTCAACAAACTGTGAGGAATTCTTGTCAAATTCAAGTGGAGTATACGTGGGGGCGGACTGCTTTGGAGTATCGGCCCAAAATGATAATTGCTTGCTCTTGAACTTCATTGCCTTTTCATTAAATAAATTGATTAAATACATTAATCTTGATTCAAGATCCTTATGCACCAGTTTCTTTTCTTCTAATGTTCTTTTAGAGTTCCATATACTATGGACTTCTTTCTGGATATTAGCCTTTTTTTTTTATCGGGATGAGCATTTCCATACGAGACCATCAATAAGTTAAGTAATACGGTTTTTCCATATTTCAATATTGATTTATAAGTATTGTTTACATCACAATCAGAATAATGATTTTGCTCGTCGTTAGCGCAAACTTTTTAAAAGAGTTTCTTCAACCCGCTAGGGAGAAATTAGCGTTTCGAATTTTCAATAGACTTTACGTGTTTGCATTGCGTCACGTTTTACAATCAACTTGAGAGAAATTAGAGTTTCGTATTTGAAATAACGACAATTTAATTTCAGAAAATAACAAATTTATGAGTTTACTTTTATGAGTTTACTTTGAACCACATTTTATAATCCACTAGGGAGCGAGTAACGATTGTGAATTTTATATACAAAGAGTTAATATTTCTAACATTTTGGTTCGCAGTCAGATGGTAATATATTAACAAAACGATAGTAATTTTTGATTTACGTTAATAGTTGTTATTTATTTAATGTCTCTGGGAAACTTATTATATTAATTTATAATATTATATTATAAATAAGTTAATAAAACATAATATCACATTCTCCGCATTTAATATTAATTTCCCCACAAACAAAATATCATTTCCATACTATTTATTAGATGTAAATACCGTTAAAATCTGCTCAATAAAACTAAAAAAATAGTTTAAATTGACATCATTTTGGCCTCAACACCCCCCTCCCCATTGTCAATTAGTGTCACACTTTCCAGCACTACCTCCCCCCCCCCTCCTCCTCTTATATTTACTGACATCATTTATGGATGATCCCTTAGTACCGGTGGTGGAATCGTCTCTTATGAAAGAACGAATTTGCAGCCTGAACAAGTTGAAAAATTGTTGTACATTCAGCAAAACTACCCTAAGATCCTGATTAAAAGATGGTTTCTAACCAGTCAGGATGAAAAAGAAGAAGAGGCTTCTATCAATGACTATGAGAATTCAGCTGCTTCAACTCAGGGACCTTCTACTTCAACTCTTACATCAGCAGTTGAAATGGATGACTAACTTAAATTGGTTCATTGCCTAAGTGGCGTCATTGGTCTATTTCACTGCTTAGAGTTTATAAAATTTGCCATATATAGTGATTTAGTGATTTTAATAAACCTTGTCTTTGAGATTAAATTTTAATATTTTTTTTATATTAAGTCACAAGCACAAACCTTAACATGTTAAACATGTGAAGCCAACAATTTATCAAGTAAAACATTTGTTTTACTTGATAAATTGTTGGCAAAAAATAACTAAAAACAAAAAATAACATTTTTTGTTTTTAAGTCTTAAATAAATTAAAAAATCAAAATTACAAATAAAGTTTTGTTTATTTCTTTTTTTACATTAAATAGTGCACTTGTCAGTAATTTTATTAAAGTAATTTAGGTTTTTAAAAAAGTTATTTTTTTAGTCGGAAAAAGTAATATCGTAATGAACTGATAAGTATCGTTATCGTTTGAGTTACGATATGAGTTAAGATGATTATGGTAATTGAACAATAAATATCGTAATGAATCGGAAAAAATCGAAACTATATCGTGCAAATTTTTTGGTTACGATATTATCGTAATTTAAAAAAACTTACGATATGCACATTCCGATACCTTATCGTATCGTATCGTAATAAGAAAAGTTTCGAGACGCAGACCCTTATTGCGGACACCACCTGACTTTGCGGTATGGAAACATGCACCTATCATAAAATACACTCAATCCGGTCAAAATCCGGTTCCTCAAAAAATAGGGAGGCGGAGGAGGGCATAGTTTTTTTTCGGACTTACCAACAAAATTTTTGGTAAACGCCCCTGGTCATTTATTTTAAATATGCCGACTCTTTTTGTACTACTTTTGGATTTTTCAAAATGTTTCAATTTCGACTCGCTGATTAGGCTAATTTATGCCTTCTACTTGCTCCAGCTTTTGTGAATCTTTTATACTTTTTAAATTGAAAACTTTTTTAAACGGAAAATTAAAGCAAACTAACTATATTTGAAAAAAGTATTTCGATTTTCAAATTTTAAGGGTTCTTTTTCTTCAAAATCAGTGAAATTTTAAATATAACTTTGATCACTTATGAATTATGCAACAACGCGTCACTAGACGATAAAAGCAATTAACAAAAATGAAAACACTATTTCAAGGTTGACAATCGGTTTCTAGTTTTTTTTAAGAGAGTTTCCAAAGTGGATGCCACTTAAACTTTTACAAATTTGAAATAATAAAAATAATTTTGCTCAGTATAAAGATTAAAAACATTTTTAAGATTTTCAGCCTTTGACGTTTGACGAAGTAATTTAAGCCTTCATCGAATTTCCAATAAACTAGCATAACTGGCAGTTTAACCCGAATTTCAATAATTTTATGCAACTGTTCATCAAAAGTAATCTGGAAATCTAAATTTTTGATATTTGATTTTTAGTAAAAACATAGATTAATTTAAAAGCCGAAAAAATATTACTTAAACCTTTTGTAAACGGATTCAGGTTTTAATAGTCAGACAAAAAATCGCAACAAAAATTTTCGAGGTTATGTCTTTAAAAGGGGCTCTGAAAATTAAATTTTTTTTTTTTTTTTTTTTTTTTTAATTTTTTTTTAAAATATATATTTGCTGTTTATATAATAAGAAAATATAGTTACAAAGAAACATTTACATACAAAAAAAAAAGTTGATTTATAAAAAATAGGCAGGGGCTCAAAAGAAGATATGGATGACTAAAGTCACCACAATCTTTTCATAGAGCCCCTATGTGGGCTTTACAAGTTTAAAATAGAATAATATTGTTAAAAATACTATGTACAGTTCCAATATAATAAAAAGATAAAAACTTTCATAAATATTTACATTTAAAGAAAGAAAGTAAATAGTATCAATATAATTTTAACGATAGTCATTTAAAATACTGACAAATTATTTTAAAGATAAAAATAAGAGAAAATCAAACAAAAAATAAAAATAGAAAAAACTAAGAATAATGGAATTCGATGTTCATTTAGAAAAATTAAATAATTATTTATAATGTTTAAAAATTTCATTTTTTATTAGAAACATAAAGGAGTTTAGTGATTTTATCGTATTTAAATGTTTAGTTTTTTGAAATGTGTTCCATAGTTTCGGTCCACGGTATGCTATTCCATATTCAGAATACTTGCTCCTAATTCTAGGCAATTTATAAGTATTCCATTGATTTATTCTAAGAGAGTAATTATTGTTAATATTTTTTGTAAATTTATTATTAAAGGTTTTTGGAATCAGGCTGTTATATTTATACATAAAAATTAAGTGTTGGTAAATATTAACTTCATATATACTCATCATTTGCATGTCTTTCGTTAGTGGTTTTGCATGTTCATATTTTTTTTTATTATATATAAGTCTGCATGCATGTTTTTGTAGAGAAAATATTTTTTTAAGTTTTGTTGGTTGAGTACTAGCCCATGTAATATTGGAATAGTAAATAAAACAATGTATTAGGCCAAAATATACTAGTTTCAGACTTTCTGATGTTACATATGGGCGAATACGGTACATCGAACCAATTGTTTTACTAATTTTTGATTGGATATAATTTATGTGAGGAAGCCATGATAAATTTTCATCAATAAGAATTCCTAAGAATTTTATTGACTCATTTTTTTCGATTAGTTTATCATCTAAAATTAAATTTGGTAATTTTAAGGGAAGGTTTTCCTGTTGTGATTTTTTATGGAATAGAGTATACTTTTTTTTATCCACATTGAGTGACAGTTTATTAGCCTTAAACCATTCACTGACATTCCTTAATTCATAGTTCATGTCAGAGTAAAGTTGCCTAATGTCACTGTTCGATAAGAAAAGATTTGTGTCGTCAGCAAACATTATCGCGTTAAGTTTTGCTGAAACATTATGCAAATCGTTTACATAGATCAAGAACAGCAAGGGACCAGGAATTGACCCTTGCGGAACTCCACACATAAATAAATTTTGATATCATTCAAACGCTTTAATTTTTTGATTTGATTTTTCCACATTTATAATAGTTTGTGAACTTATTCATAATAAGAAGATTTTGGAATGAAAGTCATTAATTCTAATAAATTTTCTTGTAAATTTTTTAATAAACATTTTAATAAATTTTCAATAAAATTATGCTATGTTCAGATTTTAACCTTTACTCGTCTTTGATCAAAAAAAATTGTTTAACTTGGATCAAAAAGATTTTTCAATAAAAAATTGTAAGGTATCCTATTGAACAAAAAACGGTTTATATTCAGTTTATATTTAGTTGGTCTAATAATTACGAGTTTTTTTATTAGAAAATTCTTTGTACAAAACACATTAATAGATCCAAGTTTCTACTAATGTGATGGGTAAAGTTGTTATTATTATTGTAAAGTTGCGTAAGTTGTTATTATTATTGTAATATGTTAGTTATGTAATTGTTATTATATGCGTAAAGTTGTTATTATTACTGTAAATTATGCGTAAAGTTGTTATTATTATTGTTATTACGTTCACGTAACTTCTATTTACTTCAAGAATTCTATCTATATAAGAAATCTATTTTATTTATAAAAATTGCCCAAACTTAAAATAAAACTAAACTACATTAACGTCAACGGTGATGAACACGTAAAAATATTTCGTGCAACGAAACCTTGCCATCCTATCCGGAGTATACAAATATTGGTTTTCTGGCATTCGAGTCGTAAGGTTTAATAATAGCAGTAGGCAATTGCTTTTTATATTGTTGTAAAGGTTTTTTTATAATCTTTTCTTTCACTAGACATGAATTGGTATTGTGGTTTATACTCCTCCGGCTAATTGCCATACAGAGGCCACGAAAACGGTCACTAAAGTGCATCATAACTCGCTTCGCATACCAAGAGGTGATTTTAAGAAGAATGAAGGATAACAGTGTGAAAATTTAAAAACTTTTACTCTATTTAGTTTCACTCTATTCAGTTCACTTGACATGAATTGAAAAAGAACAAAGATAAAAACCAGACTGTACTATTGAAGAAAAAAGAACAAAGGAAAATTTTGCTTTAACAATTTTACGCTTATAAACTCTTAAACAACATAAATTTATTTTACACCTTATTGTCGACTAATTATATTATAAATTGTAATATTATTTGATTTCGCTTTTAAAGAACCAAGTTGCTTTATCTATAAATACTATTAAACATGACAGCTTTTAACTCAGTCATCAGTTGCGTAAACAAGCTCGGAAAGAATGTTGTAAAATATATATCTTTTTTTCGGTTTCCAAAAGATAAGATAAAAAATTATGAATCGAATCAAATTTATTAAATAACTAGTATATCAAGAATTTAAAGAAACTTTCAAAACACTGTTTTAATTTAAATTTTGTAAAATAAAATTTATACATAGTATGATGTAAATAATTCGACTAAATTAACTAGGCTTAACCTTTTCTCCAGATGCAAGGTTTGATTTCTTAATTGTCATCGTCAAGATCTCCATACAAAATCATGTGAAAAACTTAATCTTAACTATACTATTTGTAGTGAACATCTTGATTTTTCCCAATACTATCTTGCCAATAATGGTGATAAAAGAGCACTTGTAACTGCTGTACCAACAATTTTTAACTTTCCAAATCAACCTTCTACGTTGAAATTAAATAGAAAACAGCCAACAAGCTGACTTCATTTACAGTAAAAAATGAAGTCTGCTTGACTTCATTTTATCCTGTAAATGAAAGTTTACTTCTACAAAAAAATGAAATCAATGATAAAGTTGAATTAAATGAAATAAATAATGTTAATAGTTGTAGTACAAATAATACAACTGGCAAAACTTTTAAAAATAAGTATTTATTATCTCAAGTTGAGATTTTTCGACTTAAAAAAACTCAAGAACCTAAAGATAAAGCACGAGATGTTAAAAAAATACGATGAATCAATAAAACTTATTATTAATTTATCTAACAATTTTGAACATATTATAATTTATCTAAAAAGTCAATTACGAAAGAATAGTCGCGTTAAACAAGGAAAATCTTGGACTGTTAAAGATAAAATTTTAGCTTTGAGAAACACGTATTGCAGTCCACAAGCTTTTAAAATATTTAGAAGAATTTATTTATTACCTGCTAAAAAGCGTTATTTTAATGTTTCTTGAAAAATCTTTTGGGACCCTAGAATCTGGTTTTTTCAATAAAGTTATGGCTTTACTAAAAATGCGAGTAGATACAATGAAAAAATTGAAACGAAACTGTGGCCTTGTTTTTAATAAAAAATTTTTAAAGCAACATCTTGATTATGACAAAAACAATGACAAGATCATTGGAATTCAATCTAATAGCTAACCATTAAACCAAGTACTTGTATTGATGGTCCGCGGGTTATCAACAAAATGGAAACTACTAATTGCATATTTTTACAGTAATACTACTATGTGTTCAACCAATTTAGCTAAGATAGTAAATAATGCTATGATTCATCTACATAAAACAGGTTTAGCTGTAAGATGTCTTGTTTATGATTGAAGCTCAAGTAATATTAGAGCTCTCAAATTTTTAGGATTTTCATTATTAAATAAACAAATTTCACATCCAACTACAGAAGCAAAAGTTTATATAATATTTGATCCATCACATCTTATAAAAAATGATTTGATAAAGAAAGTCCAAGTATGTTAAATATGTGTGTAAGTTCTTTCTAGTAAGACACCCTGTGAAAGTAACTTATTTAATACTGATTTTTTACAAAACCTACTTCACGAAATGGAAACTGTTTATATAACGCAAATGAAACTTTTATTAACTAAAAAAAATATTATGCAACAAATTATTAAAGTAATAAAAAACGATTGCAATTTTACATTTTTTTAGAATGAAGATGTTGATCATGCTTTTCCTTTAGAAGAAAGTTTAAGCAGACACTATGTTTATATGACAATATTTTATTTTATAAGGTTTCATAATCGAGATCTGGCACCACGAAACTAGACATGTAAAAAAAAGTTAGCTTACATTATTTATGCTTAATTTTATTTTAGAGATAATTCTTGAAGCAAGATGTTTCTTGCTTATAACTGTTGTTTTTTTTCTCGATATTATTAACTACATATTTAGCATCTAATTAAGAGGTATATATTTAAACTAATATGAAACGAATACTCTGATAACATGATTAAAAAACTGACGCAAAAACCTATTCCGGTTTGTACCGGCCGATACCGATGCATCGTCATAAATTGTAATGCTTGTACTTTTTTTTTGTTATTAACTTTTTACTAATAGGTAAATTAGGATTTTCTTATTATTATTCTTATTATTATTTTAGGTGCTCCAAGAAGTCCTTACGGTCTTATCACAGAGCACCGCGGAAGAGGATTTGAAAGAAAGTTCAAGCCTCCTTCCATTCTTACAAGATATATCTTACTTACAAGATTTTTCTTATTTATAATTGTTGCTTTTACTCTCGGTCTCATTAACTACATATTTAGGATCTAATTAAGAAGTATATGTTTCAACTAATATGAAACGATTACTGTTATAACATGATTAAAAGACTGACGCAAAAACCTAGTTTTTTAAAAATCTAATGTTAATCATCAATTTTATTGCTCACTTATTTGCCTAATGCTAAGTTTATTTATTGTGATTATTGATTTATTTTTTTATATAATTTTATTTTTAAAGTCTAAGATTCAAACTCTATTTTAGGAATATAGTTAGAAATTATATAAAATGAAAGAAGTAGTAAATCAACAATGAGCGAAGCGATATATTGTCTAATAAACTGATTTGATATAGATAAAAATCAACGTTTAAAGGAATTTGCAAGTTTTGCAAAATAAAAATTTCAAGAAGAAGAACATCTGGAAGAAAATTTTTTTTAACATTTTACACGACATTTACATTTCTTGATTATAAACTTATCTCCTTGTATAGCTTAAATATAAAAGTTATATAGTTTCTCTCCTAAATTATAAAAAGAGACAAAATGCAGGGTGCTCCTGATAAAAAAACAGTATAAAATAATTAAAAGGTTTAGTGGTTGCAGATATGTCTATATATGATATAGCTCAGAAAAGTTATTTTTTACTGGCTATTCGTCTGACCTGTAGATTTGCAATAACTGCAAATTGATTACTTAATAGGCGCAAGTCTTCTACTTTGTTCGAATGTCCAACGGTTTTAGCAGTTCACATTTTACTCATTTTCACATCTTCACTATTAGATAAAGATAAAACAGCATGACAATCTAAAGTCTTTCTTTTTATAATAATTCTTTTTATAATAATCTTTAAAGCTTTAAGACTATTAAAGATAAAGTAGTAGTATTAAAGATAGTAGGCACTACATTTTCCAAAGTTAATAATGAAACTTACTTTAGAGTTCTTAAGTTTCCACCACGTCTGCCACACAAGTTTGGATTGTAAGCCTATTAAAGAGATTGTATTGTTCTTCTATGTATTTTATAATTTGCAGGTTTGTGAGGCACAGAGACATGGCATCTAAGAGATTTTAACTCAATTAGGTCTGTAAAACTAGGAAAGCTAGCAGCTGAATCCTGGTGTCACAAAACATCATTTATGAAATGAAAGTCCTTTATATATATTTATATTAGTTTCTATTAGCAATTTTGCATAACTACCACGAACAGATGCAAATTTATGTTGTCCTTTTATTATATTTTATTTTTTTTAAAAGAAACTACTTTTCATCTTTTAGACTTCTACTTACTTTTTCTAATTGAGAACTTAATATGTTTAAATGCGTTTTGAAAGCTTTGTTTTAAAAACTTTATTTTAAAATGAAAAGCCGTCTGGATCTGCTGATTTTTTTTTTTTTTTTAATTTTATTTTGTGGAGGTTGCATTTTAAAAAATGATACGTTTTTCGAAGCCTCGAAAGTTTTTTCGGCATGTTAACTTTCGACACATTTTATTAAACTTATCAATACTATACAAATCAAATCCTATTGGCAAAGTAATGTATACCATATTGATACAGTTATTTTCGTAGTACATTTATTATTGTGAAATAAAAAGAAAAAAGAAAGTATATATACAAAATTATTACGTATCAGATTGATAAAAATGGAGAAGATGATAGAAAACATAATACTCCAATCAGAAATGAAAATTGTTTGTCAGAAGAAAAGAAAGCCCTAATACAAACCAAAGAACAAAAGAAACTTATCACAAAAGATTAAAAAGGGGAGATTTTAAAAATTACTTGCTTAGGAATAAAAAACAATATCAAGTAAAAGCAGCACAATTTGACTTTGACAAATGATGATAATAAAAAAAGATGATCTTGTAAACTTTTGTTTAAATAAATTTGTATGAATCTTATATATACGAGGTGTGTTCAAAAAATACCGGGAATTTTCGTTTTTTCGAAAAACTATTTATTTATTCTTCTGCATTAATGTTGGCTCCTTAAAAGTAGTCCCCATTTGATACTATGCACTTGTGCCAGCGCTTCTGCCAATCCTTGAAACACTTATCAAACTCAATATTTGGGAAAGCCTTTAATTCATTTAGTGATGCACTTTTAATGTCATCTTGGCTTGTGAAAGGTCAGCCTTTTAAGGTTTTCTTCATTTTTGGGAATAAGAAAAAGTCACACGGAGCCAAATCTAGTGAATATGGAGGTTGGGGAATGACTACGGCGTTGTTTTTGGTCGAAAAATTACGAACAAGTAACGACGAGTGAGCAGGTGCATTATCGTGGTGCAAAAGCCATGAATTGTATTGCTATAAATCTGGGCGTTTTTTTCGGATTGCTTCACGAAAACGTCGCATAACTTCAAGGTAATACTTCTTATTAACCGTACGACCTTGTGATAAGAACTCATGATGAATTACGCCATTATAATCGAAGAAAACAGTAAGCAATACCTTGAACTTTTGATCAAACTTGACGTGCTTTTTTTCGGTCTTGGTGATTCAGGGTGCTTCCATTACGACAATTATGCTTTGGTTTCGACGTCATATCCGTACACCTATGTTTCATCACCAGTTATGACCCTTTTAAGCAAACTTGGATCGTCGTTGACGTCATTTAGCAGCTCCTTAGCGATGTTCATGCAATTATTTTTTTGGTCGAAGTTCAGCAGTTTTGGATAGAATTTTGCTACCACTCGTTTTATGCCCAAAACATTTAAAAAAATGTTATGAAATGAGCCAATTGATATGCCAACTTCATCAGCAACTTCTCTTATTGTGACTCGAAAACGCTTATACCACTCGCAAACACGTGTTTTTTTCATAGCAGACTCGCCATAGGCTTTTTGTAACATTTCCCACACTTTGTTACCCTTTATTTCATTTTTTACACAAAATTTTGACTCTTCAATTCTTCCATTTTTTTAAATCGTTGAGTTCATAAAAACTGTCCTACCTACTAACTTCAAGTTTTGTAAAACTCTACACATATTTATGTTAATAGTATGTAACAGGATTATTTTCATAAATAGAATTTTGGTCATTCTTCTAATGAAAATTTATCCTAATAAAAACTTTATACACTATTGTGTATTAGGTTGTAATGATATATACTTTTTTTATAATTTTACTTTTTTTTAGATGTATTATATAATATACACTAATACCCTTCAGCTAAGGCATTTGTAGCCTTTAGGTATAGCAGTATTAAACATGTAAATAATGTTACTCATGTAAGATCAAAGCGCATCAAGTCGGAAATCATAGTACCCCATTGAATGGGGTGCATCAATCTATTGCAAGGGTTGTTGTAATGTTGAAATATACCATTTCATCAATTTTTTTTTTTAAAACATTTGTTTTTACTTAAGGTTATATTGTTCCAGTTAAGTTTAGTAGTTTTTCATATCTATATCGGGTTGTTTGAGTTTACAAAATACCGCTACGGCTATCGATGCGCCCGCATCTCCCCAACATTAAAATAATATTGACACATTAATATAATATTGATATAAACTTTAATACAAATTTTGGTATAATAACTTTTATATATATTTACTTTTCCAAACTATAATACTTAAAAAAAAAAAAATCAAACAAGATTTAGCATTTTCGGGTATAAAACTGCAAAAAAAATCTTTTCGCAGATTCTCTAAGTAGCGCCACTTGGCGTATATCTATGTCTGTATAAAAATTTAATTTAAGTAAGTTTATTTAAAAAATTTTGCGATTAACTTTGCAATGAAATTTTTCTACTATTATTATTTTTTTTTAATAATATCTTTTTTTTTCTTTTTAATATATTGCAATCATTTTTACAAACCAAGAATATGCAGCTTTGCTTGTCTTTTAAACGGCAATATTTCTTTTAAATGAAATATTGTGTATTGGAATAAAAAATTAAAAGTCTTAAATTTTAGTCTTTTAGTTTCTGATTTTTCATGTTTTCCTATGTTTTGGGGCCTTGCGACAGAATTGAAAATTTAGAATACTGGATTTTAATTTTTTTTAATATTGTTGTTATGGAAACTATTTAATCGCAAATTAAAACTCTGAAATAGTGATGACAAAAAAATTCCAAAAAAAAATTCGGTAGAATATTATTTTTATATTTGAACATAAAATATGAATTAAGTTTTTCCAAGTTTATGACTTTTATATTTGTCATTAAAAGGATTGTCAATTTTACTTAAACAATGAATTGCTCTACAAGTATGGTTTTGCAAGCTTTGTTGTTTCATTAATTATGTTATATGTGAATTAGCCGACTCTATATTAGCATATGTAAGATGAATGTGAATTAGAATAAAGTAAAGTATTTTCTTCAGAAGAAATCAAGAAATCAGCAAGATTTATATAAAACACCTTTGCGGATGATATTTTTGACTCAATGTGCCCAATATGATTTCTCTATTATAAATTAAAAAAAAAATGTTGTCGAAGGATTAAAGTAATAGCCTTATCATCTTTTAGTTTCTTATTGTTTATATTGTATATTTTATATTATTTAAAACGAGAAACATAGGCTTTTATTCTTTCAATATTTTTGGATAAAGAGCTTTGTTAAAATTTATTTTATTGTATTATCAGAAAAAGAAAAAAAAAACTTCTGAGGGGTTGGAAAAAGTAAAAAAATTATTTAAAAATTAAATTATTTAATCCGTAAAACTGCTTATAAATTTAAAGGAACAAGAAATAACTTCTAAAGATAAGTTTCAGGCTTTTTCTCTTTCTTTCTGGAAAAGTCGCTGTAGTATTTATTATATGAGCTACGAGTTTTCGTCTTGATGGCTACAGAATGCAGGATCTTTCACAATATAAACAACTTTACTTCCTATCATGACTACTTATTTAAAACACAGAACAAGATCAAATGGAACATAATGATTTACTATTTTTTTAGAGGCTCATTAAGCTTCTGAAGACTACTGTTGGCTTTAGTCTATTTATTCTATTTAATTTCATCACACTAATAAATGTACAGTTAGGTATGAATTACGCTAAAACATCTAAGCATATAGTATATGTATAAACGTGTATGTATAGGCAGTGTTAGTAATGCTTAAGTACTTGGCGCAAAAATTGATCCATTAGCTAATTTTTTCATTAGTTATTTTCATTCGACACATAGGAAAAATACCTGTTGCTATGAAGCCGGAATGCACGTTGTCGCAGAAAGAAGCTTTGGTCAATAAGCTGTTTGAGCAACACAGGAAAGCTAGATTTTATGAGATTTTATGAAATCGTTTTGAATAAAATGTTTGTTTAGGATGTCATGCTATTTATTTTTCACAGTCCTGAATACGCCGACATCAAGTGGCTGTATCACGCGAGATGCATTAGCTGGTAGCTTAGAAATAATAATACTCGTTTGCTTAGTGAGTTACTTTCAGTTTGCATGGCCGCCTGGAAAAAGGACTTCGTTAATTTATTAAAATTAATATCAAAAGCTCTAATAATGTTTTTTTATTATGTATCAACATAATATGTTGATACATAATAAAAAAACATTATTTTGTAAAACAAAATTTTGTAAAACTTTTGTAAAAGAACGGAAACGTTAATGCGATTCTTAAATAACATTAAATCGCTAAAAACCTCAAAAGTCACACAAAAAAAATCTTAAATTTTGTGATTTAAAAGTTGCATAAGTTTTCGACTAATAGTAATATAACGATAAGTTTGTTATTTTGTTACTGTTAATTTTTAGCTCTAGTTTATGGAGTTTGTTTTGTTTTCATTTTACATTTTTTTTTTAAATGTTGAACATAATATATATATATATATATATATATATATATATATATATATATATATATATATATATATATATATATATATATATATATATATATATATATATATATATATTATGTTCAATATTTAAAAAAAATTTAAACATAATATATATATATATATATATATATATATAAAATATATATATATATATATTATGTTCAACATTTAAAAAAAAAATGTAAAATGAAAACAAAACAAACTCCATAAACTAGAGCTAAACATTAACAGTAACAAAATAACAAACTTATCGTTATATTACTATTAGTCGAAAACTTATGCAACTTTTAAATCACAAAATTTAAGATTTTTTTTGTGTGACTTTTGAGGTTTTTAGCGATTTAATGTTATTTAAGAATCGCATTAACGTTTCCGTTCTTTTACAAAAGTAACAATAAACAAGACCGTTATTATTCGAAACTTAGAATACCAATAAAAACTATAGATAATGGAATTTTAATGATTAGGAATCAACCCACCTTTGACATAATAAATCTGTAACTTTTTTTTTTTTAATTTTATTTATTGGTAATACAAAAAGGGTTTTCCAGAACAATAAACTTATTTTAAAAACTAAATTTCTGTCTTGAAAATTGACGAGTTCAGTCTTGAAAATTGACAAGTGCTAAAAAATTTTTTTTTTAAGTTAACTATTTGGTGGGAGGCATATTTTTTGTGTGATCAACGCTTATTATTTAAAAATATGCACACTATTAGGGTAATATAATGGTATAATTTGTTTTGTTATTAATTCAAAATAACATTACTTTCAAAGCATTTAGGACATAAAATGTTTTATATCTTATAAATTATTTTTTGATTCAAATTATCTCTAAAAAAAAAAAATCTCAAAAAAATATTTATGGTACTGTTCTTAAGCTGTAGTTCTACTTGTTGCAATAAGCTGTGGTTCTACTTGTTGCAATAAAAAGTTGTTGTATTTTAAGTCCTCAATTGAACGATGGAAAAATATACACCTTAAACTATTTTGTCGGCATAAAACCTCAGATCTTTTTTCTTTAGCTGTGTTTTATCGATAATCGATATTGCGCGCTCAGATGTTGAAGTGCCTAACTATGTATCATTTTTTTTTAAATTTTATTTAGGTGTTCCAAGAAGTCCTTACGGTCTTATTACAGAACACCTGTGATGAGCATTTAATTAGAAGTTCACGCCTCCTTCCTAACCGATGTCGCGAAACTTCCCCGGAGGTGGGATTTAAACCACGTATCCATTGTTTCCAAGGCAAGTGCGCTACGCCTGAGCCACTGCTGCTATTAACATACAGAATCTTTAAACTGTTTCTATAAAAATAGTTAACCCAACCGGCACAACTCCGAAACTCTGGCTTCTGTTTCCTATTAATAATCTTTTAAAACAAAAAGAATAACACGAGCAAAGAATGGTTTTAAATCCTTGAAGTTAACTATTACTGTTTATCATAAGCACAAATTAAATCATTAATGGTTTCAACGTTACAGAAACGCAGTATTATATTGAATTTCCGTGAGGAATGTGGAAAAAAACACGTGTTAAACTCAAGTAAAATTGCCCGTAATATACACGTGTTTTCGATCTACATGGTTGTGTCAAGATCACTGATCTCTATAATAACAGAAAAGCGCATCTCCTAAGAAAATTCCTAATTTTTTAAAGTCATACGACGTCATATTGGAAAAGCCCAGAGTTTTTAATTTCTGTAAGCTTCAGTTTACGACAATGTTTGCGCTTTAAATTATTACGTAGTTTCAGATTTCACATATAAGTGCAATTCCACCGTTGCTTACGGGGCATTTTGATTTTTGTAATGTCACATTTTTAGATCTATATTTTTTATTTTAACATATTAGATTTTTATATATTTATGAATCATCCCAAAATCATTTATTTGTTTTCCTGTTTATTTAAATTTCGTTCAATTATTATAAGTTTAGTAATTACGCTATAATAGTGTCAGCAAATTCCATAAATGTGTGAAAATTTACAGTAGTTAAGACATTTGCGACTTCGTGCAATTTAATTTTTGGTATAAATTGAAGTTTTATTAATTTGATCATTCATTTCTAATGAGTGTTTATTGATGAAACACAGTGTAAAATGAGAAAAATTTTTGTTAAGTGATTTTCTTCTATATTATATATATATATATATATATATATATATATATATATATATATATATATATATATATATATATATATATATATATATATATATATATATATATATATATATATATATATATATATATATTAGTATAAAATCACTTAAAAAAAATTTTTCTGTTTTTACACTGTGTTTCATCTATATAGACTCATCAGAAATGTGTAATATAGTTAATAAAAACTCAATTTATAACAAAAATTAAATTGCACGAAGTCGCAAATGTCTTAACTACTGTAAATTTTCACTATTATATTCACGCTGACACTATTATAAAAAGAATTCTTTAGAAATGATTACTTATGCTTTTTTTTTAAATAATATTTTTCAAAAGGGGGATTTAATGTAACTATTATTTGAGCTCATTTATTTTTATAGTTCTTTAGGAGTAACTTATTTTCGTGTCTACATATAGAAATTAATTCGGATTTTTTGTTTAATAAGCATTCTTGATTTGCATGAGTAATTATTTCAAATTTTTCTTGTTGGCATAGGCATAAATATATCTATACTAGATGGAAAAAGTTATACTATTTCTTTGATTGAAAAAGTTGAGCATTTTATTAAAAGAATTCGTTGGAAAGCCCATTTTTTCTTAAAACCAAATACAAACACAGATGATGTATTTAATAACAACCAAGATAATAATAATTATGGATTTAAAACAAAAATATGCCCTACCTTTTATACCTGATTTAGAAAATTTTGAAAATGACCTATTGCATATAATTATAACAATAAAGTTTCGCCCGATAAAAAACGAATTTCAAACAGAATTAAAGTTAGATGTTAAAAAAATGAAATCAAACCCTAATCTTTTGGTTTTTGCTGATAAAACAAATAACATTTACCAACTCACAACAGAAAACTACGAAAAAATTTTACGCGACAATATTACAAGTTCTTGTGAAAAAGCCCGTAAAAATTTGGAAAAAGCAATTAATTTAGAAGCGCAAAGTATTGCTAAAATAATAAACCTTCAAAACAGAATCGAATCAACTGCCCCTGCCCAAGCCTTCGTAACAATGAAAGATCATAAACCAAATTTTCAAAACAAACTTCCTTATAGGTTATTGGTTCCCTCAAAAAGTGAGATTGGACATGTAAGCAAAATTAAATTGGACAAAATTAATAATATTCTTAAAAATAAATTAAATCTGCAACGGTCGAAAAATACCACTGATGTTATAAATTGGTTCTCCATAATCGAAAACAAAAATGACAGTACATTTATTCAATTTGACATTAATGATTTTTACTGCAGATATTTTAGATAAAACAATAGAATTTGCAAAAAAGCCACACAGTTATTCCTGATGAAGCAATCCGTATAATAAAACATTGTAGAAAAACCTTACTTTATTTTAATAAGGAAACTTGGAAAAAGAAAAACAGACATGACTGCTTTGATGTAACAATGGGAAGTTATGATGAAGCAGAAATTTGTGAATTTTTTAGATTATATATTTTAGATTTATTAAGTAAAATAATCAATATAAAAGATTTAGGCCTTTTAAATTGGTTTGATAATAATGCGTAAAAAATCCACAGCTCGATAAAATTAGAAAAGATATTATAAAATTTTTTTAAAATATTGGTTTTCAAATTGAAATAAGCATAAATTTAAAATTTGTGAATTTTTTTGATGTCACATTTAACCTTTCGATCTCGAAAAACCAAACGATGAATTATTGTATATTAATATTAACTCAAATCATCCACCCCAAATTCTATAACAAATCCCGATTTCGATTAACAACAGGCTAAATCAAAGCTCCTCTAATGAAAATGTATTCAATTCCTCTAAAGGAATATTTGAAGATGCCCTTAAAAAAAGTAGTTTTGAAAATTTGAACTAAAATTTGACCCTGAAAAAAAAATACAAAAAAGCGAAATAGAACTAGAAATGTAGTTTGGTTCAACCCCCCATATAGCAAAAATGTTTCCACTAACATAGGAAAACTGTTTTTAAAATTGGTCGATAAGCATTTCCCGCGATCTAATAAATTACATAAAGTTTCTAATCGAAATACAATTAAAGTAAGCTACAGTTGCACAAAAAATATGGAAAGAATTATATAAGGTCACAGTAATGCTTTGTTAAACAAAAAAGAAATCCTAAATGAAAAAACTACAGAAAATTGTAATTGTAAACAAAAAAACAATTGTCCAATGAGTGGAAGTTGTTTATCAAAAAATGTGGTATATAAAGGTGTTGTTTCCTCTAAGAATGTACCTGATAAACAATATATTGGCATAACAGAGGGTGAATGGAAAAAACGTTTTGCCAATCATAAGCAATCTTTTAAAAATAAAAAGTATTCAAAAGACACCATGCTGTTAAAATATATATTGGAATTAAAAGATAAAAATATTGATGATTTTATACTGAATTGATCCATCCTTAAAGCAGCGCCTGCATATAACAATATTTCCAAAAAATACATACTATGCCTACAAGAAAAGTTTGAAATAATTACTCATGCAAATCAAGAATGCTTATAAAACAAAAAATCCGAATTAATCTCTAAATGTAGACACAAAAATAAGTTTCTCCCAAAGAACTATAAAAATAAATGAGCTTAAATAATAGTTACATTAAATCCCCCTTTTGAAAAATATTTTAGAAAAAGCATAAGTAATCATTTCTGAAGAGTTTTTTTTTATATTAGTGTCAGCAAATTCTACAAATGTGTGAAAATTTACAGTAGTTAAGACATTTGCGACTTCCTGTAATTTTTGGTATAAATTGAAGTTTTGTTAACTTGATCTTTAATTTTTGATGAGTCTTTATTGATGAAACACAGTGTAAAATGAGAAAAATTTTTGTTAAGTGATTTTCTACTAAATTATAATTTCTCTACTAATTTATAAGTGATTTTCTGATGATTTATAATATATATAAATATATATATATATATATATATATATATATATATATATATATATATATATATATATATATATATATATATATATATATATATATATATATATATATACATATATATATATATATATATATATATATATATATATATATATATATATATATATATATATATATATATATATGTAGATATATTTATATATATATTTTTTTTCTTCTGTAGTTGTTCGAAATAACAAAAAACGTTTTAGGGTTCTCCCAGTTTATTTTACCATTACAATGTTGTGAATGTTCTACTATTCCAGATGTTTCCCAGTTGGTATTTGTAACATTATTTTTATGTTCTTGAACTCGTGTGGAGATCTTTTTTCTTGTTTCGCCAATATAACATGCACAACATGTGCTATTAGGTTGGTACACTCCTTTCGACAAAATATATTGATCAAGGGATTACCAAAACGGAAGACTGTTTTAACACTGACTTTACGAAACTCTCTTTTAAGAACAAGGCCTTATTTTGAGACCCGTGGTCAAATAACAAGGTTTTTGGTATCAATTTTTTGAGAACAAGACGGATTTGTGGAGTATTTATAATTTTTAGCAATATCTGAATACTGTTTATAAGAATGTCCATTTTCAGTAAAAATCTTTTTAAAAAAATTGTATTCATCTTTTATCTTCCCATAAAAAATAACACTTACTAATACAGAGATCAATTAGTTTATGTATGTCTACTAAAGTTCATTTAGTTCGTTGTTTTGGATCATCTCTATCTTTGTTTAGCATATCAATAATTGACATAAGTTTTAATAGTTTTTACCAAAAAGTTATTATTCCACATGCAATATATTTACCTGAAACTAAATAGGTCTTTGTAGGTTGCATCTTAGGTATTATTGTCCCCTTCTAAACGTTTTTATTTTTTTTTGAATTTCCAATTTAGTTTATAAAGGTCATTCCATTTGAAAAGAAAAGACTTTTCAATCCTGCCCACCTCAAGCATTTGCTTGAGGTATAATTTTGAGCTTTTGCGCCTATTTACAAGTGGACTTGGATGGTATTGTGGTTTATCCTCCGCCAGCTAATTGCCTTGTGGAGGCCACATTACCAAGGACCGCATAGACAAGTTCAGCTCCTGAAGGAGCGTCATTACCTGCTCTTCGGGCTAAGTGTAAAGTGAGTTTGGGGAAGAACAAAGGTATATTAGAATGAAAGATAGAAGAAGTTGTGTTAGAAAGATAGCATAGAGAAAACGGAGAGGAATTGCACACGACGTTAGAAGGTGCAACAGTACTATTATACGAACCGACAAAGACATAAAAAGTTAGCTTGATGTGAACTCTTCATCAAGTAACTTTGTCGTCCTACAAGTGGACTTTGATCGATATCTGAGTAATCGTTTCTTTTGCAAACCTTTTATAAATACCTTTTATAAAAACAATCAGCTTGCTGATTTTAAAATTGAGATTGCTGAAATATTCTCTGAAAAAACTAAAAAGTAGAAAATAAAATATAGCAAAAACATTTTCTAAAAAATATAATCTTTTTTTTACTAAAAAGTCGAAAATAGACATTTTAATTTAATAAATCAGTAAACGAAAGATTGACAGGTATGTTTCTATATAAACCTTGTGCAGACCTGTCAATCTTTAGTTTACTGAACTATTAAATTTAAATAAAAAAGTTTATTTTCTACATTTTAGAGCAAAAAAGATTATATTTTTTAGCAAATGTTTTTGCTATATTTTGTTTTCTAATTTTTATTTGGTACCTCAAGTAAAAAAAAACTTTCCTTTTATCTTTTGTATAAGAAAACGTATTTTAATAGCTTAATGAAATTAGAGAAAGATATAGTTACTAAATTTATAAATGCGTTTTATTGAAATTTTAATATTTAAGTATTTATTTCGGTAAACAGTTATTTAATTGAGAATTCAACTTTCGAACAAAATAACTTTATTATTCAAAGAAACATTCGAATTTTTTTATTACGTTGACAACAAAAATCTTTCAAAGAAACAAATGGCGGAAACTTTAAAATCTAAAAATAGTTTTCATTAACATAAATTTAGATTGTGTAAATCAAAAACGAAAGTTTTAATTTTTCATTAAAAATTTATATATCTACAAAATTATATAAAAATAAATACATAAAACATTAAACAAAAAAATTTCAATATAACTTTACAAACATTTTTTTAAGTTTTAAAACCTTAGAAAAATATTCAAAATAATTAAATAAATAAAATATAACAAAAATTAATCTAGTTTTTATTTATATTAATTATAATTATATATTTCACGATCAATGTAATAAACATTATAATTAATGTTAATTAAAAAATAAACTTAAGAAAAAACTCAAACATCCATTTTGAAAAAATATAATATCAACGTTATTATTATTAATATTATTAAATAAAAACTATAAAATTTATAATATAAAATTATGACTAACAACGATAATAATAATAATAATAATAATAATAATAATAATAATAATAATAATATATATATATATTATAATAGTTATAATTGTTTATTATTAATATATTTTAAGACAAATTAATTATTTTATCCTTTAATAATAAAAATTTATTAAACTTTTAAATAATATTAAAATTAATTCGTATATTTTAAAACATATTTAATTATAAATAATATATTAAATATTTCATTAATTAATTTATAATTATTGTTTATATTTTATTTAAGATATTAAACATTTTTTTCGTGTTATAAAGTTTTTTAATTCATCGAGGTTTTTAAAATCTTTTCCACGGTACCCGATCCACGACACCTTGACATTCGAACGACGAATCCATTCACAAATCTCTTCAATGAAATCGATGTCGTTGTGAAGTGAAAGACGTAATCCTTCACAAAGATTAATCCACGGAAGAAAATTTTCTTCAAAATCTTTTTTCGTCATTAAATCACTTAAGATGTTTATCTCTAACATTTCAATCTTATCTTTCGGTTTCCATCCTTCGAATTTAATTGGACAATGAAAGATGACATAGGGAACATTTGTCGAACATTGAATTATAAGATTTTTTTCTTCATCATTTAAAATATTTTTATCAACATATAACCTCGATAACTTTCTTCCAGATTTAATGTAATGATTTACGAAATAATTTTCACAAGAAGTTTTGTAAGAAGTTTTTCCATTGCGAATCGAAATCTCCCACTCTCGTTTATCGACGATAAATTTTATTTCATCAGTAAATGATGATTGACTTTCATAAAAACATTCAATGAATAAATTAACGTAATAAGTTTCAAGTTCAAATTTACGTTGATTATAGAATTTAATTTCACTTTGACGAGATAATCTAAGTAGACGATCTAAAGAAAAAATAAATATTATATATAAATAAACAACAAATAATAAATTAAATAATAATCGAAATTATAAAACGTAATATACATTAAAATAATCTAGATATTAATACATATATTTATATTAAATTATAATTAACTAAAAAATTATATACAATATATTATTATGAAATACATTACATAATAATATTATATACATTAATATAAACATTAGGATCATAAATGAAAAAAAATTATACTATACACATTAATATTAAATTAGGATCGTATATAAAAAAAATTAAAACGATGAAATTTTCAATATAATAATTCTTTATTAAAAATTATAAAAAAACTTTCATTTGTTTGAACATAATTTATATCACATTTTTATAACAAAATAGTTTCATTTTATCATAAATCTAACATACTAAAAATAATATAAAAATCATATTTATAATATTAATGAAAACATAAAAATTAATTTATGTTATTTAACAATATAATAAAACAAATGTTATTTAAACACAGATTTGGAGTGAAATGAATGTTTTTATAAATCGAATTTGTAATTTTAAATTTAGAACTTCGAAAATCTCCTTCGTCAATCATTTAAATTAAGTTGTGTGAATAAATTATACAGAACTCAAAGAGTGAGAGTTTAAATATTTGTTTATTCGAATTCGACGTTGATTGGAAACTTTAAAAAAAAAGCGCTTTAAGAACAGTATATACTTTGTAATTATTGATAAAGTTTATAACAAAAACATTTGATATAATATTCATACAATCGCAATAATAAACAATATATTTTTCGTTAAAGCATAGCTACAAAGCTATGGTTACCAGATATCCGATTTTTACGCAGAAGTGCCAAACCTATTTTTATTTTGTTCCTAAAGGCGCTCCAAGAAGCCTATACAGACCGTATAGGTCTTACCACTATTAAAATCAAGATTTTCACGATGTTACCCTACGTACAAACATTTATATGTTTTATAGTTGCTATAAAACATAAATGATTTTAGAAATAAAAAAGCAACAAACTTAGATAAGATAAAAATCGATAATATAATCAATCAAATTTAAAATTTCTTTCGTAAAAATATTTTTAAAACAAATATAACAAATATAAGTTTTATCACTGAAAAAAAAAAGTTATTTCACGACACTTAGCATTTTATAAATATATTTATAAAATGGTATTTTTATGAACTTTAAATATTTAATATTAATGTGTATTCTTAAGCCAAAGTAATTAAGGCTCTCGGCGTATTTAAACATCTGTTGTAAGCAAAAAAAAATTTAATGAACTTTCTGGAATAATGACTGAATTTAGATGAAATTGTACCAACTGTTAAATTAACAGTTGGTACATGTTCATTTTAAATGGACAGTTCATACCAATAAAAAAATAATAAAAAAAAAAAGAAAAAAGAAAGTCAATCAAAGATGAAAAGAAAGTCAGTGAAAAATACAGTCTGTTGAAAATACAATTAACACCCGAGTTATGTTGAAAATTATATATATTATATTTATTACCGATATATAATATAAACTTTATAATAATTAATTTTAATTTATTTAAATTCATTAATTTCCAAAAAAAGTGAAAAACATCAGCTTATTCTTTTTAATATATTATATTAAGAAGAATAAGCTGAAGTTGTTTACTTTTTTTGCACTTTTCTCTTGTTATTTTATAAAAAAAAAAAATTACTTTATATAAAATTTATTTTTGTTTAAACTTAGTTTCGAAACAAAACTTTTAACAAATAATTAAATATCTAATGAAATATACTTACGAAGTTTAAGAAGTTTCGTAACCAATGTTAATCAATAAACAATGATAACAAAATGACATTTTAAAACTCGATCATCGAACTTTAAAAATCTTTTGACAAATTCGAACAAAACAAAGGAAATTCGTATTGCTAATAGATATTGTAGTATATTGTAACTACCGCAACCGGTAAAAAAAAATATTTGTGATATTTCAAGATCAAATTTTTTGATCACATTTTATAAAATGACTGTAAATCACGTTTGAAGTTTGAAAATATGTAGATTATTAATTTAGACATTTTCATTGGAGAACATAAACTAATAATTTTAAAGATTTTCTATGAAATAAAATAATATAAGAACGATAAGAATTAAAAAAAAACTTTCTTTGACAACATTATCGTCATTTTAAAGTCACTAAGAGATAAGTGAAATACACATTATTTTAAAAGGGAATAAATTCGCACGACTTTTTTACATTGATCAGATCCAAGATTAAAGTTTGTGTTTTTATATTGTCATTTAAACAAAATTAAATGCATTTCGCACATGACTTGTGTGAGATTTTACAAAAAAAGGATTGCCAATTACTAGGTTAAAAAAATAGCGAAAACACACGGAAAAAAGGTTTTATAGAAAATACTTTGTATGTGTGACTGCTTAAAACTGGTTTTTTAGGACACATTATAAGTGGTTAAAGCATATTTTAAACTTAAGAATAATTTAAATTTATTGTTTTATGTTTGCTTAAAGTAAATATTTAAAAAACTTTGGGCGATACTAATTCGTTGATTGAACTTTTTTCGGACGCAGTTTGTCGTTTATTATAATGAAATTCCCAAAATAAGAAAAATAAAAATGTTAATACAAGATGTTTATACTTTTTAAAAACAATTATTAAACCTCAAATGTTTTAAAATTTTACAAAAATTTTTAAAAATTTCATTCTAATACATTTTGCCTTTTTTTGTTCTCTCAGCTTAAATTAACACGTTTTTTTGTGATATTGGGTCAAATCATTATATTTAAACCAATTTGATGAAAACTTTGTGAGTCACCATCTCTGATTTTCCTGATTCTTCATATTGTTATATGCATTATGTAGATACGTTATATTTGAAACTTCAGACTTCCAAGTAAAACAGTTCAGAAAATACAGCCTTAGAAACATGACATGGTGGCACCCCTCGATTTACAAATGGTCAAAGCAGACTACTTTAGAGCTGTATAAATTTTTTCTCACTTCCAACAAGTGTCTCAGTTTTTCTAGAACTATTTTCTGGATAGCTCTCTCTTTAAAAAAGTGGTTTTTATTAAACTGTATTAAATTAGAAAAAAACCTCCTCAACTTTGGAAAAATTCCTAAATTTGCTAAATTATGCCAAAATAAAACTAACTGTAGCATTTTACTATTCATCCACAAGTCTTTACAGATAAGTTTTCTGATTAGGTACTACTGTCTGCAATAAGTGGGCAAAATATAGGCAGCTTGTTGCAGTTTAGAACTCAAATATATATAAAAGCAAAACATCCATTAGCCAAAAAAGTCAAATTTTCTAACACTTTGTTTTGATCTAAGATTAACAGCAAATAAGACCATTAGACCCAACTATCTGAAAATGTAAACATTATAAACTTGTCAAATTCACACCAAAAATGCATTTTTAAATAACTCTATTTTTCATATCAGAGGTTGAATGCGTTACTAGAGACCAGTGCCCCTCTAATCTGCCTGCTGGCCTATTTGAAGAGTGCAACTAATAATAAGTCATTTCTTAATAAAAAGAAAGATTGCTGAATGCTCTCTCATTGATCTGGTCTTTGTAGAAGATAGGGGCACAAATAAAGGGGGGGCAGTAACTTTTTAGAGACCTTCATTATGGTTCAAATGAAAGTCTCTAAATTAATTTAGATATTTAGATACTTAATATCTAAATATCTAAATTAATTTTAAATTGAAATCGTTATTTCTTTAAATTCTATTTTATTATAGGTAATCAGTGGTCTTTTCTGAATCTAAATTTGAATTTGAAATAATCTGAATTTAAACTTATTTTGTAATTGACGGTAATTGATTGTGCTTAAATATGTATTCAAAAATTTTTTTTCAATAAATTTCTTCAGTTTTCATAATGGTTTGTCATTATTATAAAAAAAAAACCCATCTGCCTCATATACTTTAAAAGATATTAATTCTAATTTTGCCCACTTATTGCAGACAGTAGTAGCTAATCTAAAAACTTATCTGTAAAGTCTTGTGGATGAATAGTAAAATGCTACAGTAAGGGGGGCCACTATGTCATGTTTCTAAGGCTATATTTTCTTAACCATTGTATTTGGAAGTCTGAAATTTCGAATTTAACCTAACTACATAATGCACATAACAATATGTAAAAATCAGGAAAATCAAAGATGGTGACCTGCAGGACATTGGTTGAAATATAATAATTTGACCCAATTATTTATCATCTATGACTCAAAATTATTCGATGAGTAAAAAATGTCTTCCTAACGCCACCAACTATTTATTTATTTATCAAACTATTTTTAAAAGTAATAATTATACATAACTCATAAATAAAACTAAAACAGTAGAGAATTAACAAAAAAATTTCACTGCTTTAAAAATATAAAAATCATCCTTTACGAATAAATTATTTACACTTTAAGTATTAAAATGTTGTTAACTGTCTAAATAAAAACAAAATAAGCAATAAATCCAACAACAACACAAGAAAACATATAACAAAAGAATTCCTCTCAATGTCCTTAAAAATCAAAGATAGATAAATAATATGTTAAAAAAATTTTTTACATGTATACTGATAACATATTATATATTGTCATAACAAGTATTAATCTTTATATTTACTGTATAAATTTCTTTGTTCAGTTTATGCTTGCTTTTTAGCAGATATTTTTGCAGATATTTGGTTAGAAAAAAACTTGTATGATTACCAATTTTCAGGGGAGGATCCAGCATTTTTTGGTCTTTGAGATTGTAATGATTGGAGCTTGGGAACAAAAAAATATCAAAATTTTTGCCCCACACCTGAGAGCTCACAGGCTCCAATCATCGCAGTTTTTTTGCAAAGCATCCTAGTTTGACATAAGTATAAACATATAAATGTTTGGAGTTTGCTCCATGTCTGGAAGTTAGCTATCTTAAAGACCGAAAAAAGCTGGATCTGCCCCTGCCAACTTGTTGTCATTCTCTCAAGTCAAAAAATAATGCCAGCTATTACAAATGTTAGGAAATTAGAGATGTTCAGAAACTTAGAAATAAATTGTTTCAGTCATGCAATAAGATAAAACATGATAATATTATTCTTGTTTACACCAAAACAGGGAAAACCAAAAAAACTAAAGCAACAAATGAAAAAAGTAGAAAAATTGCTACACAATACTACATCAACCAAAACCATTCAAAAAATCTTGTTTGTAAGACATTTTTCTGACAAATAATATTTCCTATTTAGGGAAATCGACTTAATGGTGTGTTACCTCGCCAATATTTATCCGGTGAATTAGCTAAGAAAACTCGTGATGGAAACAGACGAGGAACAAAAAACAACGTTAAACAAAGCCATTAGAAGTTTTACTTCAAGTCTTTGAGTTGCAGAAAGTCATTATGGTCGCAAGAAATATGTAAAACTTTATCTTCTAACATGTTTAAAAAGTATTAAGTTGTACAATACTTTCTAAAAGTCACTTTTGATTGATCTTTCTATTTCTTATAAGAAATATTTTCTATTTTTTATAAGAAACATTTTTTATTTCTTATGAGAAACATTTTGTATACAAAATATTTTACAGAGTATTTGTTGGTGAATTTAATTCATTTCTTTCCATTTGAACCGCCTGCTTCTGATACTTGCACATTTGGTAATGATTAAAAATTGCATTTGTATTGGAAAGGCTGATTATTTAATTAAGCTGAAAATTCACAAGAGTTACGATACAAGAAACACTTTACTCAAGGCAACTTAGCTTCTATAATTTCGGCCTGTATGATTTGAATAGCAAATTAAACTCTTACACCTGGTTAGAATTCCAATCAGGTAGAGGATCAAATGATGTTGCCAGTGCAGTGTATCATTTTCTAACAATACTTATGCCAAAATCATTGCATTTCATGAATGATTTTGACACACTTCGTTTAGTAAGTAATGGAGGTAGAGGTCAAAATAAAAACAATATTGTGTTAGCAATGACACAATTTTGGCTGTTTAATTCATCAAATCATATAAAGAAAGTTTTTCCAGTGAGAAGACATACTTATTTACCATGTGGTAGATTATTTGACAGGATTGAAAAGATCTGAAAGCAAAGAATGAAATACTAGAGCCAGGTGGTTTTTGTGCAATTTTTTAAGTCATTGTAATATTGTAAACAGACTTAATTTAAAATAGTTTGTAAAAGACAGGAAAATGTCATCCATTTGACCTATAAACCTTTTGTTGGATTTTAACAATTTAAAAGATTTATATTAAGTAAAAAGTTCACAAACATAGAAAATAGAGAAAAGAAACATGCGTTCAATCCAATAAATATAATGGAAAATCATTATATTAGTTCAGCAAAGCTTAAAAATCATTTACTATTGTTTATGGGGCTGAATGGAAAACATATACATAATATATATACATGGCCCAGGAGTTTTTACATCTCTCTGTCTGATACCGGCTTTACCCTTCTTGCCAACTTAATACAAAATTTGTCATGCCATCCTAAAAACTCTTTTTTCTGGCATTTTTGTCAGGTAATTTTTTTTTTACCAATATTAAATTAAAAAGAATTAAAAAGAAGTGAATTATCAGGTTTTGCAAATACACTCCTCAAAGGTTCTTAGTTGTTTACTGCAACAACAAAAAAAGTTGTCAAATAAATAACTTTAGTTTTTATCGTAAATACAATAAGATACAGCTATATAAATTTTAGAACAGATTTCATAAATTTTTTTACAAAAGTTTTTTCTCATGCAAACCTAAAATCAAAAAGGTTGAAAAAAACAACCTAAAATAAATAACTTTAGGGTCATTCAATATAAAATGGCCCCAGGATAGCACCAAGTTCAAAGCAGATTTGCTTTGAACTTCAACTACCCACATATTTTATGAAAAACAACAACAAACAAAACATAATCCATAAAATTTGAACTTGATCTGCTAAAAAGTTATGAATTGATGAATAATGTTTTATAACCAAAATTTGAATATCTGAAATTTAGATTAGAACTTGTTGACTTTTGACAAACCATAACTTTATAAATAAAAGAGGTTATTGCTTGAAATTTTGTATAGTTATAGTATTTTACCCAAATAATTCATTTCAGGTGATAACCTTTTTTATTTACAAGATAAAGTCAAAAATCTATTATGAGTTCTGGAAACTTAAATTTATTGGATATATAAATTTCTTAGTTAGAAGAGTAGGATAGTTTATTATCATGTAGTTTGTTAGTTAAAATGGAATCTCATTATGTAAAATTATCATCCAAATGAAATTATTTATCATTCACATACAATTTTATAAGAAACATGAACTACACAAACTAATATTTTCTTTTTAAAGAATATATGATGTTTTATCCGAAAACATCATTTAGCAACTGATTTAAACAAATCCTAATCAAACATTACCTTGCTGAAAATAATAACACTAACATAATTGTGTCTCTTATGAATATAATATATATTTATAAACAGATTTCAATTTTTATCAAAACATTTTCATCATAATTTATAAATAGATTTCATCAAAATAAATTTTGATACTTAAAAGATACAGCTATATAAATTTTAGAACAGATTTCATAAAATTTTAACAGTTTTTTTTAAAAATCTGTTTTTAAATTTGTTTACAAAAGTTTCTCTTATGCATACCTAAAATCAAAAAGGTTAAAAAAAAAGAAACTTAAAATAAATAACTTTAGGGTCATTCCATATCAAATGGCCTCAGGATAGTACCTCAGATTTGCTTCGAACTTCAACTACCCACATATTTTATGAAAAAAAAAAACAACAACAAACAAAACATAATCCATAAAATTTGAACTTGATCTGCCTAAAAGTTATGAATAAATGAATAATTTTTTAAACTAAAATTTGAATATCTGAAATTTACAGTAGAATTTGTTGATTTTTGACAAACCATAACTTTATATATAAAAGAGGTTATCGCTTGAAATTTTGTATAGTTAAAGTATTTTACCCAAATAATCCATTTCAGGTGATAATCTTTTTTATTTACAAGATAAAAATCTAGAGTTCTAGAAACTAAAATTTCATGGAAATATAAATTTCTTAGTTAATATTGATTCAAATAAAACTTTTGACAGGTTGGTTAACCAAGTTAAAAATTTCAGAATTTATTCTTTTACAAAATCTGCGATAGTTGAAATTTGAAACCATTCTGAGCAGATTTCATATCGAATGACTTTTTATCTAAAAACATCTAAAAGAGCATGTGATTTTAAAATTATTATTTATTTTTAACTTATGCCATTATACAAAAAACAAAAATGGTTAAAAAAAATCCAAAGTAAAAATAACTTTATCTAAAAACACCTAAAGGAGTCCATGTGATGTGATTTTAAAATCAATCTAACCAGTAAAGAACATGGAAATTGAGTAATATTTTATGCAATAAAAAGTGATGCAATCATTATTATAACAACAATTATTATATACTCATATTTAATCTAAAGGATAAATAAGTTATTTCGCTTTGTACAAAATCACAGAATAATTGTTAGAAAAAACTTTCTCATGTTAGCTTTCAAACTTAGTTTTTTCCTATTTTCTATATGTATATTTTCTTTATTTCAAGATACTCACTTATAGCTTAGATAATTGCACTGGTGGGCTCTAAAAACTCTATTCAATATTATCAATTTTAATTTATCTATTTATTAAACTAAATTCAATCAATCAGACTTTACTTTTTTACTAGAAATTTTATATAATAAGGCTTTAGTTATATTAATTATGGTTATTCATTCCATGTACCTAAATGCACCAATAACATACAAGATCACACTAAGGCGTAATGATAGAAATTAAAAAAATAAATTAGGGCCCTAATGACAAGTTTTTGTTTTTTTTTGAAGTAGGGGGGGTTCTCATATTGGGTAAGTTGATCCATTAGCCACGGCACTGGATCAACTTACCCAATATGAGAAAACGATTATGTGAGATGGATAGAGTTGTGTTACTAATGATCTGATTATTGCTTACAGTGCATATGATGGATTAAAGTCTAAACTTTATGCATAACTGATTGTGCATTAAATAAAAAAACAACTAAGTATTGTAACATACTTTTTGTATTTTCATTAAAGATCTTAAGGAAACCCACAACGAAGTATTCACTGTGGTAACAAATAATGAAAATAAGATTAAAAAAAACAACAGATTTTTACAAAGAAATTTATACAAATCTTTTTTTATATGGGTGTTTTGAACATTATTTAAATCTTTTAGAAAAGGAAGTAACACACCCAGATGTATTAAACATGTGGTTGAAGTGCAGAAGTACTTTCACAATACACATCAACCACCAACCACAGTAAATAATATTTTGTATTTGTGGATTATTAACTTCAAGTATAAAAAATATATAAAAGTTTAAGATTAACTATTAAAAAACAAGAAGCACGCATGCACATACAAAAGAAGCACGCACGCTACATAGTTATTGGACGTGTTTTAACTATTTAAATAAAAATCTGGAAACTTATATTTTGTATTTAGTTGGTTCAAAAAAACGGTTCAAAAAACTGAAATTGCTGAGTTAATGTAACGAGTCGAAAAAGTAGAGAAATTGCAAGAAGATCAAAGAACATCAAGAGAAGATTAAAATTTTGGAGATTAAATTAAGTTTAGTTAAAGTTGAAGACAAGGCATTAAAGAAAAAGGTCAAGAATTTAGAAAAAAATTCTACAATGTCAGAAGAAAATCCAATATTAAGTTTTAGTAGCCTTTTTAAAATGGCAAACAAACCTAATGTTCCTGCAGTTGATGTTATTAGTGCAATGACAGTTGAGCGAAATGATATAAAACATTAAGAAAAAAATGTTGTTATATTTGGCATAACAGAGTCAAACAAACTTGATATTAATGAAAAAGAATTGGATAATAAAGGAGCCGTTTTAATGGTATTTGAGGAGATTGGCGCTGATAACCAAGTTTTACATAGTAGATTAGCACTAAAACTTGAAGCATGTGGCTTTACATTTGTCATTAAAGTGGATAATTTCTTTTTTAACTGATAAGAAGCAAAGAGTTATACGTGGAGAAAGTGTATCATCATGGGTGGACATAGTAAGCGGTGTACCACAAGGTTCTGTGCTTGGTTTAATATTATTTTTAATATACATTAATGATCTTCCAAGTCAACTTACAAATCAACTGTTGTTGCATGCAGATTTTAAAGTAATGGTTGAAGTTAATAATGAAACGAATGCACAGGCGTATTAATTTCAAATGAATTAAAATGGGAATCACAAATTAAAATTGCATCGTCTATTGCAAAATATAAATTTGGTATAATATGCAAATCATTTAAGTATAAAGATAGTGAATTAATAAAATTGCTGTTTTGTAGTTAAATATGCCCACATTTAGAATTTGTAATACAGGTATGGAGTCCTTATCTTGAAAAAGATATAAACATATTAGAAAAAAATCAAAAACATGTAATTAAATCTGTACCTGAGCTATATCATCTATTATACAATGAAAGACGAAAAAATATTGAAATTGACATCTTTAAAATAATGAAGAATACAAGGAGATCTCATACAAATGTACAACTGGTATTATCTCTATATATTATTGGCAAACGTAATAGTAGTAGTGTCCCTTTGAGCATGTTTGACACGAAACCCTTAACAGCTATTGCAACCGAGGTAATGGCAAGAAAGAGTTGCAGTACTTGGTTTTAAAAGAAAACGTGAACAATTTAAACTTCAAGAGAATTTTGTATTTGAAAATATTGCATATTTTCAAGTTTTATAGAGATTTTATACAAAGATTTATAATGATATTATAACCTTGAACAAACAAAAAATTTTTTAAAAAAGCTGAAAATTCTGAAAATATCAAAAAATGGGGTAAAGCTTGTTGCTTGAGATACTTATGTCATTTTAGTTTTACATTTCACGTTTTCTACAACTAAGTTGAGTTTGTGCAAGGAAAATAAGTATATAACATAATATAAAATCTATAGAACTATAAAGTTGTCTTGTTTTACTTTTTAAGTAACAAGAATTAAAAAGTAAGCTGATGATTTGAACTTGCCATGCGGTGACCTTTACTTTTTTTAAACAGTATGGGGGTTATATATTTTTTATATAACAATGGGGGTTTAAAAAATATGTTTTTTATTAAGAACATAATTGAAAATTTGAATTTTATATTTGCATAATTTAATTTAATTTTAACATAACATAACATCACATAACATAATTTAATATTATTATACACCATTTTATTTAAATCAAAATTTTTAAAAATAATAAAAAGTCAACTCAGACGATTTTAACTGATAATGCACAAGACACTGCAAATGAAATATCGTTCAATCTTCTATTATCATTATCATAAATAATATAATTTTTGAATATACTTTTATTTATAAATAGTATGCGCTTTTTAATTTTTCAATCTGTTTTTAAAGTTTCTAAAATTTATTTTTTTTTACAATTATATAATGTTGGTTTTAATTTCTAATTTATCTTGATCTTTGAAATAAGTTTTGAAAAAATTTATTATTTTCAAATTATTATTTTGTTTTATGAAATATTTTACTAATTGTTTGATTGCTTTAAATTGTATTTAATTTTTGATTACTATTTTTGATTATGATTGTATTTTTTTTAATATTTATTTTAGTCAATTAAGTTGTAACAATCTCAGCAACAATCGCTGCTGCACCCCCTTATCTGTAACTGGTAAATAAATGATTTAAAGCTTTTATAGTTTAGTATGCAACTAAAATATCATTCAGCTATTTCAGCAATCATATATAAAAATTACCCCTTATCTATATATCTATCCCACATCCTATAGTGCACACAGGGTGGGGGTCCATAATAGGGGAAAAAATTTACTTTATTTCATTAAAGGGAAAAGGATTACCTTTACTAAAAGTAAATTGGGCGGAATTAGAGTGGGCAGGGTAAAATATATAACTCGATCTACCAATAGAAGATGTAGGTAATGTTTTTAGTTTAATATGTATATTTTTATTAATCTTTTTTGTTAAATTTTGTTTGTTTTTAACTTCCATCCAATCCAAACAAAAATTAGTTCCTATTTATTAGATAATATTATTTATTATATATATAAATTAGACCTTTTAGGTTTTTACCATATTATAATACAATAAACTAAACCTTTATATCTTTGCATGTTGTGTAGATGAAACAGTTGATTGACGCTCTGTTTTAATTTGACTACCAGCTTCTTGTAATGACATTTAAATCCATCTAAAATATAACATTGATCAAATTTATATCTAAATTATATATATATATATATATATATATATATATATATATATATATATATATATATATATATATATATATATATATATATATATATATATATATATATATATATATATATATATATATATATATATATATATACACACTCTTAGTCGGTGTTTAGGGGGACACGTTTTTTTGTTCCCGTAAATGCCTTTTTTTTACTATTTTTATCATATAGATCAGGAAGCTCCCTGATGAAGGTACTGATGGTGAAACAACTTGTTGAAGAAACTTTGATAAGTGTTTTTAGTAATTTATATATATATATATATATATATATAAATAAAAATTAATAATATAAAATATATAATTATATAACATTTAAACTTCAAATGGAGAGACCTATATATATATATATATATATATATATATTTATTTACATATATATATATATATATATATATATATATATATATATACATATATATATACATATATATATATATATATTTACATATTTATATATATATATATATATATATATATACATATATATATATATATATATATATATATATATATATATATATATATATATATATATATATATATATATAAATATATATATATATATATATCAGGCCTTGTTACGAAATTTTGCTGCGTAGCGAAAACGCGTAGCGCATTTCTAAAGACCAACTCAGCAAATATATTTTGCATCGTTAGAAGTTATATTGCGTCACTAGCGTCTTTTCAAGTACCGCATTGGCATGAGTTATTTTATTAACGCGTGAAAATTATAGAAACAGTTTGGTTTTTTTACCATAAAGCTTACAAATAAAAATCTAAGTTTATTAAAAAAAATCATTTTTATTATTTTTTTCAAATATGAACTAAATTTTATTTTGAAAAAAATATTTTTTTCATGAAACGTAAAATATTTGTTTATTTTCTTATGATTTTATATTTGGTTTTTGGTTATTATTAACTGTTAATACATTTTTTCTTATTTAATTTGTGAACTCTTTTTAATAATGTTTTTAAACAATAAAGTTTTTTTTTGTTATTTATCAGTTACCGATAACATATTCGACATATAAAAGGAATTTGTATATTTAATTCCTTAAAGATAAAACTTAAAACACTTTTTTTTTTTTTTAACTAATTTTTAATAACAAAAAAAAAATTATGAAACAAACTGTTTCTTTAACAAAAAAATCTATTATTTTACAATTGCGGTTAAATTTACTTACGACTTTATTTCTTCGGAATAAACGTCACGTTAACGGTAATCAAAAGATAATTTAAATATTCTAAGATATAAGTTTTTGCGTCTAGCGCAAAACTGCTGACGCGTGGGATAAATCGCCTTTTCGCAAGCAAAATGGGAGCTGCGTAGCGCTTCTTAACAAGGCCTGATACAGATGGCCCACCACTTGTTTGAGCATTTTACATATACAAATATTTTAAATCGCTTTAAATCAGTTTTCATGTATTATATACATATAACTCGACAAGAAACTCTATTATCCCTGGTTACAGTTCTAAATATTCTACTATAGTGTCATCAGAAACTTAATTTTAAAAATCCACAAAACAATACCAATGAATTTTCCCATTGAACCAATAATACCACACCAAACCACTTGTCATTTTTACCCAATGAACTCTCCTGCTACAGTTGATCCAACAACAACCAAACCCTCTACAACAACTGAACAACCTGTGACAAGATCAACAAGAACAAGAAATACACCAGTAGGTATGTATGATATTTTGTAAAAAAAGACTTGTATAATGCTATTTATGTAAGTATCATTAATTACGTCTTGATTTTAAAGTATAACACTTAGTTTGTATATGTATGTATATATATATATATATATATATATATATATATATATATATATATATATATATATATATAAATATATATATATATATATTGCATAACAATGATTAGACATTTTTAACTACATATTTTTGTCATTAAAAACCAATATTTAATAAATAGAATGAGGTAATGAGTGGCATGATGAAATTTGGTAGTGAGTACTCTTTATATAAGAAATTTAAATACTAAATTGTGGGATTCAGCCCTTAGGAAAGAGGATACAGATCTACATTCAAACAAAAGGATTAAACATACAACATGTTATAAAACTAAAAACTTTAAAATTATTGTTAACAGAGAGAAAGATCAATTAGTTAATAAAGCAATCATTTATGCAATAGAAATTTGTGATAATCTGTGCATATGGATCTGACATCGATGTACGAAAAAAAATTAGATTCCTAACTGCAGCATATATCCTTGCTAAGCCACTGAAAATAGATATATCTCATATCTTATTTAAATGTTAAATTTAAATAAGATATGCAAAGTATATCTATTTTCTTCATGTTTTATTATTTTTATTTTAAAAAGTTGTTTAGAAGAATTATTTAAAGTAATAAATAATTTAAAAATAAAATAGCAAGGTTTATTTATACTATTGGCAAAAACATTATACTTTAATTTTTTATTACGTAGTTATTTTTTACATTTTTAAAAAAATACCTAGATAATACACAACTTAAAAAAAAAATTTTTACTAAAGCACTTTAATGAAAAAAATTTTAACTAATACGTCATAAATGACTATATAATTTTTTAGAACAATAGCTTTGTTTAAGGCATGATTATTGTATTTACAGTTGCATACATTCATAACAAAATACAACTGCAAAATATATAGCTACAACAGAAAATATAAAAGATAATAAATACAACTGTAAAATGTAAAAAAATTTTGTAAACTATTACTACAATAACATTTACTATAGCTATTAATCTTATAATACAATGTATTAACTAATATAATATCACTAACCAACGGACGACAACCATGTGTTTTTTACTGTATATACTTTTTGGTGTATTGATATCATCGAGTTTTTCGTTGCCGGAAAATAAGTTTTATAATTTAAGCGTAGTTGACATTTAATCTATAAATAATTTTAAGTAATATTTGGTGTAGGCATATAAGTCCACTTGTTTATTCTGAAGTCATTATTTTGAAGTATGAAAATGGAGAAAAATGGCAACTGTTTTCCGGGAAAGTAAATCGCTTCAAGATAGAATAAGCGCCCTGCAAATACAGTTAGCAGCCGCCAACGAGAGCAAAGAAAACATGTTTTTGAATCTCCCTTTACCTGAATCCAGATTATTTAGTCTGTAAACTTCAAAGTAGAAGATTTTTCATCTTACAGCAATCATGGTAAGTAATATAGAATTCATTTGTACATTATAAAACTATTATGATGTTTAAAAAATAAACCTCAAACAAATTATCAATTAAGTCTGTAGTCCAAATTAATTTAAAGTTCTTTTTTCTAAAATGATTCACGAGAAAAGTAATCATAAAAAGATTTTTTTTTAAAAACAGGTTATAGTATGTGATAAAAAGAAAAATCCAATTTGTGTGGTTCACTTGTAGGACTATTTTTTTACAGTTTAAATTCAAATTTTACTAATAAAATTTTATTTTCAAATATTCAACAAATTTTTATAAAATATACTAATTTTGAAAAGCGAAAAAATGAAGTTATTTCAGGTCAACTTATAACAAGCTTAACTGCAGGGATACCTAAATTTAAAGTTTTTATACTATACTAAACATTGTATTTTCCAGATATTGACAAAAAACACACTTGCTTTATAACATGTTTTTTTTTTTTAATATATGGTCTGATAAATAAATTAGGTTTTAAATAAAGTAAATAAGTCTTTAACATGAATAGTTTTAAAACGGTTCAATATATTTAATTAAGTTATATATTGTAATAAATTTTTTCTATATAACTTAATTTATAATCTGCAAATAATTAAATATATAAAAAAAAGTTATGAATTGCAAAACAGAGTTTGAAAATAATGATCAATTTTGAGCAAGTAAAATTACTTTTAATTGATTTTAAATCTTTACATAAATTTTGTATAAAATGTATAAAAAAACTGGCTCCCTCAGTAAGGGTAACCATTGTCCCAGTTTTTACACATGAGAGTGCAGGGCCAAACTAATTAAAATTAGTTTAGCGCTGCACTCTCCTATGTAAAAACTGGGATAATGGTCACTCAAACCTCAGTAGATATTTGGAAATTTCATTTTATGGAACCAAATTTTACGCTGAAATTCTGTGCCACATTTTTTGAATTTTTTTTAGGTAGTGTTAGATAAACATTTTTTAAAGGCATTTCCTTTTAGAAATGTTTATAAAGTTAGATTATTATTGAAAAATAGAATAGATAAACTTGAATTTTATGTGAAATGTATTTTGTAAATTTTATAATAAGTTTATTGATGTTCTCACCAAATACATTGAAGATATGGTCAGATGTAAAATTTTTATTTTATATTTTTTAATATATAATGTGCATTATCATATAAACGAATCCTTTATACAAGCATCAAAATATATAACTGTTTTACAACTGTTAACTAACTAAAAACAAGTTAATAGTAACATTAACCTAACTAAATTATCATATGAATTTTACTACTTGCCTGAAGATTGTGTTACATATCAAACTCAGAGTTGCAATATTATATTATAAACATTAGCATTTAGCTAATTCCTGCTATTGCAGGTAACAGTAACATATCTACTATATAGCTCTAGGTTATCTATTGAGCACTCTTTTAAGTGTACAATATTATATTTATAATTATACATGATAATATAAAGATATTTTCTCTATTTATACACTTGCATGTATGTATATGTATATATATATGTATATATATATATATATATATATATATATATATATATATATATATATATATATATATATATATATATATGTTATTATATTCTACAAATAGGATCATGTTCTTAAAAACAGAACAATAATAAATTAGTAAAAACACTTATCTAATTCTTTCTTTGGCAGACAGTTTTTCCTTCTGTAGGTTCATCAGGAAGCTCCCTTTTGATACCAAGTTATATATTTGGATAAAAATTGAAGAAGTTATGATAATTTAGATGACTAATTTTAACTAAATTAATAATTAACTAAATTTTGAATTACAGTTTCTTCAACAAATCCATATATCAAAAATTTTTTAATTAAAGAGTTATAACTTTTTTGTAGAATTTTTAAATTTTAATTATTTTTTTACCATTAAAATTCCGTATTGAATCTCTTATTATATATAAATATCTAGTGTTTGATCAATTTAAAAATTTAAATCAACATACCTAATATCAGCCTTTAGGATATGAATACACTTTTCCAACTGTTTTCACATTTTTTGTTTCACTTGTGTAATTTTCATAAGCTGAAAAAAGGCTGGCCATGTCTCAAGAAGACTGGAAAGTGCTCTTCTTCTTTGTCCAACAAATCTTGTTCCAGTTGTTTTTGTTTAAATATAATAAGTTATTTCCTTTTGCAGCTGCCTCGACTTTTTAATTAACCTGAATTTTTCAGTAGGTAAAAATTTGCTAAATAAAATTCTTTAATCTTTATAAATTCCGTAATATCTTTAAAAGATATAATAAATCACTAAAAAGTCATTTATTTCATAATTTTAAAAGTCTAATGTTGACTCTTCCCTTTTCTTAAGAAGGATGGGGGGATAGGGAAGCGTGACAACCTCCTTCCCATACTACCCATGAATCCACCCCCTGGGTCTTGCCAATCGATGATCAGGCAATACTTTAATAAACAGTTAATCATAAGTACTTTTTTTATGTATTTTTTAAATTAATATTATTAAAGTCTAAAACTTAAAACACTTTATTTTCTTGAACTTATTTTGAATTTAAAAAAAAAAATTGTTAAACAAACTTTTTTTTTTAACTAAAAAATCAATCAGTTCTCAATTGCAATTAAATTCTTTACTTGCAGCCAAATATCTTCTCAATAAAACGTCACATAAATGACATCAAAAGATCAACCCTCAGAATTAGGAAAGATGAGTTTGCAATGATTTGCCCACCTTAATCTTTTTGAGGTCAGCATCAGGTCGGCAAAAATTATTTGATACAAAGGTCTAACCATAAACATTAAAATGAGGTCGGCAATTTTTTGCCGATCCAAATACTTTTAGGTCTGCATTGCCGAATGCTGACCCTAATTCCAAGGGTTGAAAGATAATTTAGATATTCCAAAAGATATAAGTTTTTGCGTAACATAAAACTGCTGAATGTGTAGGCAAATTGCCTTTTTGCACGCAAAATGCGAGCAGCATAATGTTTCTTAATAAGGTCTGTGATATTATTATGCATTTATGACAAGCTTATCAGATATTTTAAATCATTTGTGTTTATTTGATTATTTTCAGCTTTTGATAGTTTTGTTTATTGTTTTATTTAGCTTAAAATGATACAAGTGCATTTATACAAGTTTTTCAGACAATTTTTTCACTTTATTTGAGACCAAAAAAGAAACACTTTTAAAAAACTTATTTTTATGATATTTGTGCATATTTTTACGATATTAGTGCATATATAGAAATGCATTTGTCAACTTTTTTTGCTGTCTTTAATTCATTTAATTTTTTTTGGAAATAAAAGAAAAAACTATTGTAGTGACAGACATAGCTGCACTCACTTGCATGTTCTATATAGATAGTCAGTCGATGTATGTACTGACGCCCTCACAACTAACTTTTCAAGTATTGCATCATCTTGGCTAAATATGCAATATATGTGTTTGTATATAATATGCAATATATGTGTGTGTGTATATATATATATATATATATATATATATATATACTAACACACACACACATATATATACACTAACACACACACACAAATATATATATATATATATATATATAGAGAGAGAGAGAGAGAGAGAGAGAGAGAGAGAGAGAGAGAGAGATCTATAGTTTGTTGTTTGGAAAGAGCGGAAGGAAAAAAGTGATTCTTACGCCAACACATACGTCACTTTTAATTACTTTTACTTTCGTCCAACATTTTCGTGTTGGACGAAGTCAAAACCATTAATTTAATTACAAATTAATTGTTATATAAAAAAACCACAAAAACGCAAATTTAATTGACCAGAATGTTTTTAAAAACATTCTGAATGTTTTTAACAATATAAACAATGTTTTTATTTTTATTTTTTTTAATAAAATGTTTTTATTTTTATTTTTTTACTGTAAATCATGCGCGGAGTGTTGCTACATCGACTATCTTATAGCCTGACTCGCAAGGGAGTGCTGCTACATCGACTGACAAATAGCCTGACTCGCAAGGGAGTTCTGCTACATCGACTGACAAATAGCCTGACCCGCAAGGGAGTGCTGCTACATCGACTGAGGGTTTGGTTGGGCAGCCAGTCTATCATTAATAAAAAAATTCCGGTCTTGCATTTTAATTTTTACTTTTTGTCATCAAAATATGGAAAAAACTTTCGGACAACATCTAAGGGTTCTATATATATATATATATGTGTGTGTGTGTGTGTGTGTGTGTGTGTGTGTGTGTGTGTGTGTGTGTGTGTGTGTTAGTGTGTCCCAAACAAACAACATTTTTGAAAAATATATGTAGAGACCCCTTAATGTGTTCTATCTAATACAAAAACACTAGATTTAAAATTTTTTTGAATAAAAAATATTTTAAAGGGTCCCAAGAACCTCTGTTTAATGGTCCCTAATATTTTCAAAAAAAAACTTTTTCAAAAATATGTCAACCTGGTACTCAAATGAAGCAAAATTATATAAAAATTTCAAAAATAATATAGATTTCAAATATAGAATTATTATTTTTGTTTTATTACATGAAAAATACATTTTTTAACAAAAAACAAAAAAATGCATTTTTTATGTATTTTTATGACTATTTTGATAAATAAGTTAAAATTTTTGAAAAATTTGAATTAGTTTAAAAAGTTAGTTGAAGAAGCTTTGATTTATAGAACACATTAAAGGGTGTCTCTGCATATATTTTTCAAAAATGTTGTTTTTTGGGACACCCTATTGTGTGTGTGTGTGTGTCTATATATCTATATATATATATATATATATATATATATATATATATATATATATATATATATATATATATATATATATATATATATATATATATATATATATATATATATATATATATATATATATATATATATATATATATATATATATATATATATATATATATATATATATATATATATATATATATCAGCCAGAGGCGTGGTGGCCCCAGAGGCTAAGCGGGATTCCCGCATGGGCTTTTCACTTTTTCATCTAACTATGGGCCTTTTGGCAAATTTTAATTGTTTCTACATTTTAAAGAAATTCCACAATCATTTAAAATAAGCACAAATTAAATTTTATTAATCGCTTGATTTAAAAAGTCTTCGAGTTTGAGCGCAATTATATTAGTATTTTGCATAATAATATTGCTCTGAAAACAAAGTAGATGTTTTGAGACTTCTTATGATATTTTTTCATGAGAAAATAATGAACCCATAGACGGTTTTTAACAATCGTAATGTTGACAAAATAAATTTAAGAAAGTTCGCAGACCCAACAATAATATTAGCTTTTATTATTGTTGGACTTAATTTAACTTAATTTAAAATTTAACCCCAAAACATTTTTCTTAAAATGTTTTTTAACACTTTAACAAATAGTAACTAGTGGTGTATAGATTGCTTTTATGGAAGAGGGCGTATGCCGCTCCTCCGCCCTGAACTAAAAAAAAATTTATGAGTATTTCATAAAAAATGTTAAAATGCTTTCTTAAAAAACAGAGAGAAATTAGTATAAAAAACCATTTAACCACATTACAAAAATGCGTCTGAGTATTCATTTTGTCATGTAATAGGGCACTCCAACCAAAAAAAAAACACTAAAACAACAAGTCTTTTGAAATAAAAAAGTATAGTATGTATAAATTGCCTTTATGCACATCCTTTAATAAAGACAATTTATACGCCTAGAGTGTATAAATTGCCTTTAAGAAAGGTGAACCAAAAAAAAAAAAAATTTAATGATAATTTAACAAAAATGTACTAAAATGCTTTTTTAAAAAGAGAAAAAATAATTATAAAAAACTATTTTATTACATTATAAGATGCATCTGAGTATACATTTTATCATGTAAAGGAACAGATTAACCACTTCAAAAAAAAACGAGTCTTTTGAAATAAAAAATATAACTATTTCTTGTCTGGGCTTCTAGTGAATGATTTAGTTTTTTAAATTCCATGAATAGAATAAAATGAACCATTCTTAACAATAAACACCACGTAAAGGTAAGCTAGAGCCAACTATCAAAAAATTTGCAAGTCACAAAACTTCTGATACCTATTGCAAGCCACAAAACTTGCTGTACCATATTTGCAAGCCACAAAACTGCGGTAACTATTTGCAAGCCACAAAACTTGCTGTACCTTATTTGCAAGCAACAAAATTTGCGGTACTTATTTTGCAAGCCACAAAACTTGTCATACCTATTTGCAAGTCATAAAACTTGCAGTACCTATTTACAAGCCATGAAACTTGCAAAACCTATTTGCAAGCCACAAAACTTATGGTACATAATTTGATGGTCACAAAACTTGTTATACTGCAAGTATTTTTACATTATTTTCATATTCCAATTAGGAAAATATTAACTTTACTGATATAACACAGCAGCTAACTGGATTCTTTTTATCTATTGACAGGTCAATATTAGTTTCATCTTGTTTCCAATAAGAAATAGTGTAAATTCTGTCTTGCTGTTTTTTGTTTACTTTTGCAACTCTACCATCATAAATGACAGACTTTGAATAGTCAGTATCATATTATTTAAGACAGAATTTTATAATCAATTTAACAAGTTTACAGAGAAAAATGTGCAACAAGTTTACTACAAAAATTAACAATAAAAATATAAAAAAACCTAATTAATTAAACAAACAACAAACTAACACTTGAAATATCATTACAAAGTTAAAGTAGTATACAATGAGTTAATCTTAATCATTAATTTAAAAATTATAATTCAAAATTATTAATCTAAAATAACATTGATAATATGAATATTATACTATCAGATAGTATAAGGGATAATATTGGTATTGACTATTAATAGTCAATAACAATTTTATATTTTATACTATCAATGTTATTTTAACATTATTAAAACACTCTAAAAACATTAAATTAATGATTAAGTTTATGTTTTTTAAGTATTTTAATAAAAATGTTAAAGTTTTTATTGACAATTAACATAAATTTATTGTATGCTACTTTATTTTTGTATTTAATAATTAAAATCTTAATTTTTTAAGAATAAACCCAAAAATTAAATGAATTATACTAAGGAAATCTCAAAAAATTGACAAAAGGTTTTGTAGGATGATTCTATGTTATGCACCCGAACCCTGACCTTAGAGTCAGGAAGCGCGTGCGGTCGCACGCCTTTACGTCCACGCTTAAAGTTATTTTATTAAACAACTTGACACATTTTTATATAGTAAGCGTTTTAAGAATTCGCGGCAAAATAAAGCTATAAGAAACTGGAGAATAAATCAGCAATATTCGAAGAAAAGAATCGAAAACTATTCGAAATAGTAAACCTAAATAAAATAAGCTAAAAATAATTTCTTAATAAAAAAAATGAAAATTGTTGACAAAAAAAATTATGTACCTAAATATTTACTATTTTTGTTTTCTTATTTTTAGAGCGTATCTTTTTATTTAACTTATTCCGTCATTACAAAAATTTATTAATCAAATAATATTTTTTACAAATAAATAACAATTTATTTTCTTCTTATATAAGTATTGAGAAAAAACGTCAAATATAGCAAAGACTTATTTAAAAGCGAAAAGACGTAAAAACGAATACAACAAATAAACATAATAAGCGAATAAACATAATAAACATAAGAAAAAAAATTTACAAAATTTCTTATAGTTTTTGCGTGCATAGCAAAATAATTTCAAAATTATATGGACTAATAAAAATCGTAAAAAAATTGCATATCAAAACTTTCAATTGTTGTTAAATCGTTAAAAAAGATGTTTTTTTTTAACAACGACTCTAAAAAAAAAGAATAAAAAAGTTGTATAAAAGTTTAAAAATTTTTTTTTTTTAATATACTTTTTAATTATTAAATTTTTTAGTTTATTTAATTAAACTTTAAATTTTGTCAAAATTTTATTTCTTTAAGATTTTTTTTTTTTCTTATTAAATAAGTTTAGCTTTTTGCCGCAAATTATTGAAACGCTTTAGAAGTCAAAATATGCAAACTGCCGTGGTCAGTTAGTCTAAAAAATTACTTTAAACGTGGACAAACAAGGCGTGCGATCGAACGCGCTTCTTGAATCAGCCTGATTTTCTGATATTTTCAATAAATTTCAATAATTCATATAATTATTTATATTGATTGGTGCTCAGTGTAGCAAAAAATGCAAAATGGACCACTCAGTTGGTCGTTTTCATTGAAAATTGGTTTGCAAATTTTATAAGGAAATTTTGGGGCTTGAAATGATTTTGTGGCCACAGTTTTTTAGCAAATGGTCTAATTCCAAAACTAAAAATAACAAAAGTTGTTGCCTATTGCCTATAGAGTTTACATACAAAAGTTCAGGGCAATCATACAAAAATTTTTACCAAAACTTAAAACTTTTAGTACCAACACTGTCAAAATGTATGATTTTACAAAACGTTTTGGACTATAACTTTATAACCAAGCAAGATATCTGCATGAAATTTTATTTAATAATAGCCATACTATATAGGTACAACACCATAAAATTTTATAAAGTTCCAATGACCCATTTCAATTTTAAGGCTTATTTAGTAAATAATCGAAACAGTAAAAAAATTGGGAAATTTTCAACTTAAACTTGATTTTTTTTTCTCAGACGTCATAGATGGATTTCAAAACTCCGATTTCTGGACACTTACATGTGTCCACTATCACCCCATATAGGTGGCTTTTTCGGGTTAGCTAAAAGAGCACCATCCCCAAAAATATCAATAGTGGTACTCCAATTAATTGACTTTCTTGGATATGTTTTAGTCATAGATTTTCAGTACTTTTATTCAGGCTGGTTCAAGAAGCGCGTGCAACCGCATGCCTTGTTTGTCCACGTTTAAAGTACTATTTTAGACTAACTGACCACGGAAGTTTGCATATTTTGACTTCTAAAGCGTTTCAATAAATTGCGGCAAAGAGCTTAATTTATTTATTAAGAAAAAAAAAAAAAATCTTAAACAAGGAAACAAAATTGTGGCAAAAAAAAAATTTTTTTTAACTTTTATACAACTTTTTTATTCTTTATTTTAGAGTCGTTGTTGAAAAAAACATCTTTTTTAACGATTTAACAACAATTGAAAGTTTTGCCATGCAATTTTTTCACGGTTTTTATTAGTCCATATAAATTTTTTGCTATGCACGCAAAAACTATAAGAAATTTTGTTAATTTTTTTTCTTATGTTTATTATGTTTAATCGCTTATTATGTTAATTTGTTTATTCGTTTTTACGTCTTTTCGCTTTTAAATAAGTTTTTGCTATATTTGACGTTTTTTCTCAATACTTATATAAGAAGAAAATAAATTGTTATTTATTTGTATAAAATATTATTTGATTAATAAATTTTTGTAATGACGGAATAAGTTAAATAAAAAGATAACATAGTTTCTTTAATAAATGTATTTAACGCATCTGATGCATGTATGAAATTGTTTCTTTTATATTGCCCAATTTCCAATGTTATACGAATTAATAGAGATAATAAACATAACGATTGCTCTGTTTAAAAAAATATATTTAAAAACTTAAGCAAAAGTTTTAAATAGGCTCCTAAAAATTTTGTAAGAAAGTTCAGTAAATTAACAATGCACTAGTCCACGAAATTTTGCAGCATCGTTTCATTTTTTTTACATGAAAAACTAGTTTTCCCAAATAAATAGCAATTGGTTTTTCGCTTTGCTGTGCATTGGTAAAAAAAGTAAAGTTTAGCAAAGACATTTGAAAAACAAATTTTAAAACTGTCCGTGTGTCTAGCGCAATTTATAAAGTATTTCCTTTACATACTGACTGAAAAAAGTTGCGAAGAAATTGTATATCAAAAAATATTTTTATTTTCGTTATATTCTAATTTACTTTTTTCCCCGACTTGTATCAATTTTGGTAGTGGAAAATAACAAACGCTCTAAAAATAAGAAAACAAAAACAGTAAATATTTAGGTATATAATTTTTTTTGTCAACAATTTTCTTTTTTTATTAAGAAATTATTTTTAGCTTATTTTATTTAGTTTTACTATTTCGTATAGTCTTTGGGGCTTTTCTTCAAATATTGCTGATTTATATTGCTGATTTATTCTCTAGTTTCTCATTCACTATCTCTCATTTTAAAAAGCTGAAATACTATCGACTACCCCTAAATATCATTTTAAAAAGCTGAAACTTTTTATTTAATTTTTTTATACTGTTTTTAAAAATACTAGAAAGTGAGACTTTCATATTTTGAAATTTTATTTTTATGAAGCACCCTAATGTATTTATTATATATACATATATACGCACACAAACACACACACACACACATACACACACACACATATATGTATATATACACACAAACAAATATATATATATATATATATATATATATATATATATATATATATATATATATATATATATATATATATATATATATATACTTATATACACATACACACATGTATAAACACATATAAATATATACAAACATACATTTACGCGCATACACATCCATGCATACATATACACATACATACTAGGTACGTGTGTAAAAATTTCAAACCATTTATTTATTCAAGTTTTATATATGGTTCGAAAGAGGTTTGAGTTTGTAATAAAATGGTGAAAACTTTATGAAAAAGGAACCATTACAAAAAAAGTTATGCTCATTTAAGTAACATTATTTTTAATGAAGCGTTGCTTGAGAAAAATGCAACTTACGTATAAAACTCGCGTTCGGCTAACGACTGCTTTGTAATAGAATCATTGTTAAATTGCGCTTGATTTTGCATAGTGAAATGTGTAAAACGATTAAAAAACGTAACTAAAAAAGTTTCGAATTAAAGTAACAGAGTATTTTTAATGATTAAAACGTATTAGTAAAATTTATTACAAACTTTTATAAAACATGCATAAAAAAATATTTACATTATTTTATATTATTTACAATAATTACATTATTGTAAATAATATAAAAAAAGATATATATACATAGGGTAAAGTAGGGTAATTTCGGCGTATTAAGCCATTTTGTTGTTTATAGACAACGGTTGCTTTAATAACGTTAAAAAATCATGCATATCGATGCCCTGCAGATATATCTATTAAATAATAGTTAAAAAATTGTTTTAGACTTACAAAGTTTCATGTAAAATTTGTTTTACAAAACACTCAAAAATGACGAAATTAGCGACCTACTATGGTATTTTCGGCACTATGATACGGTAAATTGGACATACTTGAGAAAATTAAGACGTTTGTTGAAAGCACATTAATATAATTAAAATATTATAAACAGCTATAAATTTCCATTGTATAAAGTAATTGTCTCTTAAATAGAGTCTGTTACACCTAATTCGCATTTAATTAAGGGCGTTGCAATTGCAAAGATTAATAATTTTTGAACCACCTATTTTAGTAAAGTATGAATATATCACCCAAAACAGAAACCTTATTAGAAAAATTTGCTTCCAAAGTAAAATTGTAAATGAAATGATTACTAATTTCTATGATTTCGATGATTATTTCTAAATTCTATTTAAATAGGAATTCTTGTTTATAAGCTCATATGAAGTTAATAAAATAATATTTTACATAACTTCTATAGTTAAACATAAAAAAATAAAATACAAAGTTCAAAGAAAACTTTATAAAAAGAGATTTATTTAAGAAAGTTAAAAAACAGCTTATCAATATATGACATATAACTTTTTTTTAAAGAATCAGTGTTTCATACAATCATCACAAGTAAATACTTTTTTAGCATAAACACCACATATAGCAGCACATGTTTCATGCCACCATCTAGAGCATTTATGGCATTTATCCCAATTATCCTTTAAATACGGATCGACAGGATCACCATAACTGTATTGAAATTTTGCACAAAGTTGTTTATTAATCACACCTTTTGCATCAAGGTTATTCAAACGTACCTTTTGATGTGTAGATATATCTTTTTTAATGCACTTTTTACGTGGCTGCCTGTTCTTATATTTCAAAGTTAAAGATTCCTCTAGCTGAGATTTATATGGTGATCCAGTAATTTTTTCAGCATGATTTACCCTCCTTTTTATACCTGTTCGTTTTGTATTTTTAATTTCAAGTCCAGCTAGTGATCCAAATGTAACACCATGAGGTTGTGAGGTTTCATTAGAGGTGGCTAATTCTAATGACTTATGAAGTGTAAATGATAAGTTTGGTGAAACAGATTCTAAATAAAAATATTTAATTAAAGAAGATGAATAAAATTCAACATATAAATTATAAAAAAATAGTTAAAATGTTTAAAAGAAATTTGAACAAATTTTTTTAAGAAATTTTTTTTTAGGTTAATAAAACAACAGAAAAATTATTATTTTGCTTGATATAAAACAAATTAAATCTGTGTTTAAAATAAATGGTGGAAGATGGTAAAAATAATACACCTTTTAAAATGATTTACCTTTTTGAGAAGCAATAATGCATTCTGTGACAAAATCAACATGATCTAAATCTTTAGCAGAGTCTAACCCATTGTCGAGAGTAGGATGCATTTCAGAGGTAATATTTGGTTTTGAAATTTTTGATACAATATATGAGTGATCAGTAGCCTTAGCTGCAGCAAAGTCTTCTTCAGTAAACACATTTCTATCAAATGGATATATTCCACATTTTTTAAACCCTGACTGACAATTTTGAACAGTTGCAGCTTTCCCATAAGCTATTCCAAATAATTCACTAACCTCTAATTCAGTTACAGGACGACCTGGATGATGACGAAGCCAAGTACCAACTTCTTGATCATAGAATATTTTGAGGCTTTTAAAAAATGAAACATCAAGTGGTTGCAGTTTGTGTGTGCAGTGGGATGGAAGTGATAACATAATAACATTTGTCTCGCGAGCTTTTATAATAACACTAAGATTTTTTTTATGACTTGAATGTCCATCTAAAATTAGAAGAACTGGTTGGTTTCTTGACTGTGGCTGGACTGCTAGTAAAAAATGATCAAACCATTTTTCAAACAAACCAGTTGTTATCCACCCATGTTTGCTGCCACCAGAAATAGAACCAACTGGGGTTTTATCTAAAAATTCAGGTCTCACTCGAATACGCGGATAAATCAGCATTGGAGGGACAAAAAATCCGCTTGCTGATTGGCAACAAACTATTGTGATTGTTTTTCCTCTTTCCGAGCTTGTTAAGCCGCCAACACTATGTTTTCCCTTCAGGGCAACAACTTTTCCTGGTTTATGGCATATAGACAATCCGGATTCGTCTATGTTGAATAAGTTTGATGGTGGAATAATCTGTATTCCATTGGCATTAAACATTATTTTTTCTAGTTCATCATAAAAACGATTAACTTTTATTCTATTAAATCCAATGGCTCGATGCAATGACGTTGATTCAGCAACTCTTACAGAGAGTTTATTATGACGTTTCAAAAAACCCCTAAACCATTCTTTTTCTGCTGACTTAGTTCCACAATTAAACTTGTGAATAATACCATTTTCTTCACAAAACTGGAATACCATTTGCTTCACATCTTTTGGAGACAGGCCAAATAATCTCTGTGACATGGTCAGAAGAACTTCTACAAGCTCTTTTTCTTGAAAAGCTGAGAGTGTTGTTGGGTGTCCTGCACTTAACTTTTTAACACAATTATCAACAGACGCTCGTTTTATATAGTCATGTATTGTTTGCCTTGGTATTTTATATTGTTTAGCAGCAGAATATTTCGAGCAACCATCAACTAAAACTGCATTTACTGCTAGTTTTAACGATTCATTTGACCAATTACCATATTTTACACGTTTTGAACCCATTATATGATGCTGTCAAATAATGTTTATATATCTATATATATATATATATATACATATATATATATATATATATATATATATATATATATACATATATATTATATACATTTATTACAAATATATTATTAATATCTTAATAATAATATACCTAATATAAATTAATTTTATGACATATAATATATATAATTAATATAATATAATATATATATATAATTAATTTTATGACATATAATATATATAATAATGTATATATATAACAAAATATATATATATATATATATATATATAATAATTAAATTATATATACATATATATATATATATATATATATATATATATATATATATATATATATATATATATATATATATATTGTTGTATATAATAAATTATTAACTTATTATATACATGTTATTAAATATGACATAAATTTAATTTATATTGTGGGGAACTAATATTTTATCAAGTTTCACACAGACACTAACGAATTCACTTTTTTACTAACTCGTTATTATTTTATTACTATCTAAATTACTAAAACCAACTTCTTTTCATAATAGTTAAAACGCTTATTTCCATTTTGATTTCAAAGAAACAACAGGTCGGCAAATTCGGCGCTACCGAAATTAACAACTATTCATAAGCCGAAATTATCTCCTTAGAGCAGTCCTTGGGGAAACTTTAATATCTTGTAACATTCTCTGAGTTTCATCTTATTGTTGCTCACATTTTATTCAGTTTATATTTTTGAATAAAATAAATAACAACTTTTGGTAAAAATTTCAGAGAAAAGATCATTTATCCTGCATTTTCAAAAAAGTAAAAATGTTAAGAAAAAGCTAATAATCATAAATTAACGTTTCTGTAATGTAAAAATCAAAGTTTAAACTAATGTTTTTAAAAAAATTGTTTATTATACTACAATGCCCAACTATAATTTTAATATTCCAATAAATAAATATTTTTAGGTGTCTTTTGAAGGGGTGCTGAAATTATCTCCCTGCCGAAATTACCCTACTTTACCCTATATAACATTGGAAAAGGCGTGATATTTCAGTGGGGGACGGAGTAAAAAAAAATAGTCATAAAACACCATATGGTTCAACTAAAAACCTACAAAAAAATAATCATCTAAATAATGGGGGGGGGGGGGGAAGAATGTCTACCACGGCTATCCTTCATTTTCCCTTTTGTAGTCCTTATATCTATCTAACTATATATAAATTCCAACAAACCGCAAAAAATAAAAATAATTTTTGTATAAACATACTTTTTTAACAAAAAATTTAGACTATAATAATTATTTTCTTTTTTGCTTAGTAATGTTTTTAACAGAATTGTGGCTTTGAAGAAAGTCTAGTTTTTGAAGCAAACAAAGCTGTGACATCCATAGATAGAAAGAGTCGACTCTTTAGTACGCAAAGGAAACCACATCCAATGATATCTAAAATAAAGTAAACCCCTAAATCAATATCGCCATACCTATTATACGTAATTTATAAAAGAAATTCTTTGATCTCATTTCGAATATGAAAAAACAAAATTAAATGGATTCTAATGAAACCTTAAATTTTGAGTCTAGCTTTTATAATTTTTTTCGAACTAATAATTACTTATAGACGAGGAATCTGATCCTGATCTTAATTATTTTATTGATTCTGATGCTTTGCAAAATAAATGCAACTACTTTGATACCCATGAAATTAAAGGATTTCTTGATCAAAATAATATTAACACAACTCACATTAATATTCGAAAATTAAAAAAATATTTTGAAATCTTTAGTAATTTTATTGATGAAACTAGTAACCTTTTTAATATAATCTGCTCATCAGAAACATGGTGCAGTTCGGATGACGTAAGTTCTTTTACCAATTTTGAACTGCTGGGTTTTAATGTAATTTGATTGGCACGAAAAACAAATAAGCGTGGCGGATGCGTTCTTATTTATGTTAAAAATAACTTACAATATTTTACCCAGCATGACATGAGCATCATTGATGCTGATAAAGGTTTTAACGATTGAAATTTTAACCAATAAATTAAAAAATAAAATTCTAAGTTGTTGTTATCGCCCACCTTCAGGTGAAATTAAAAATATTTATTCGTTTTTATGGAATGACGTTATTAAAAAAAGTAACCGCGAAAATAAATTAATCTACTTATTGGGTGATCTGAATTTAGATTGTTTTCAATACCACCTTAAAAAGTAACATTAAAAAGTTTTATAATGGCATTCTCAAAAATGGTGCGATTCCTTTGATTAGCAAACCGACAAAAATTACTCATTTAAGTGCTTCTTTAACTGATATTATTTTAACCACTGATGTTTTTAACGTATCCTTAAAAAAAGGCATTACTAAAAATGACATATCTAATCATTTTCCTGTTTTCTTTTCTATAAATATAGATAATAAATTACTTCCTAATCAAAAACGAGTTTTCAAAAAGCGAATTTTTACAAATAAAAACCTTGAATCTTTTAAAGAACAATTATCTTTAATTGATTGGAGCTTTATTAACGCCTCTGATAATATAAACTTAGTTTATAACTCCTTTTTTAAAATTTTCTATGATATTTACGACACTAATTTCCCTGAAGTTAATTTAAATCTCAAAGCTAAAAGTATTAAATCGCCTTGGATTACAAAGGGTTTGCGTAAGTCTTAAAAATTAAACAAAAATTATACATTAATTACTTAAAATGTTAAGCAAATGAAAATAAAATTCTATATAAAAATTACGCTAAACTTTTTGAAAGCCTCAAAAAAATAAAAAAATAAAAAAATATTATTTAAATTTACTAGATAAATATAAATTAAATTTCAAACGCACTTGGTTTATAATAAGAGAAATTACTGGCAGCAAAAAAAGTACATCTTACCCTTTGCCAAACATGGTTAAACATAATAATGAATTTTTATATGATAAAAGACAAATTACGGAAGAGTTTAATAAATATTTTGTGTCTGTAGGACCAAATCTTGCAAAAAACATTCCTATAGCAAACAGTTTAATGAATGATCTATGTTTTCCTCTAAACTCTTTCTTGAACTCTTTTTAATTATCTTTTGAAGAGTTTGAAATTGCATTTAATTGCATTTAAGCAGTAGGCCCTGATGGTATTAACGGCAACATTATTCTAAGTTCATTTGATGTTTTAAAAGATATACTCTTTAAGATTTTTTCAATATCAGTTAAACAGGAAATTTCTCCACAAGCTCTAAAATTAGCAAAAGTCATACCAATATTAAAAGGTGGTGACATTGAGAATATAAGTAACTATCGCCCAATTTCACTACTTTCTGTATTCTCTAAAGTTTTAGAAAGAATTTTGTTCAATAAAATTTATAATCATCTTACTATAAACAATTTATTATGCAGCAATCAATATGGATTCCAAAAACACAATTCCACTGAACATGCCATTTTACAATTTACAAGAAATATATCTGACTCATTTGAAAATTCTCAATTTACTTTAGGGGTTTTCATTGACTTGGCAAAAGCTTTTGATACTATTGATCACAAAATTCTTTTAAAAAAGTTGGGGTGGTACGGAATTAATGGAAATATAATAGTATGGCTTAAATTTTATCTAAAGATTTGGAAACAATTTGTTTATGCGGATGATAACGTATCATCTAATTTTTTAAATATTTCATGTGTACTTCCTCAAGGATCCATATTAGGACCCCTCCTATTTCTAATATATATTAATGATCTACCAAAAGCTTCTAACCTAATGACTATTATGTTTGCTGATGATTCTAACTTATTTCTTTCTCATAAAAACATTTTTACACTTTTTAGCAACATGAACATTGAACTAGCCAAAATTTCCGAATGGTTTAGATTAAACAAACTATCATTAAATATCGATAAAACTAAATGGATTCATTTTTATCCTTATGGTAAAAAGTACCATCTGCCTAGCAACTTACCCTTTCTTTTTATCGATAACATAATTATTAAAAGAGTTTTAGTGACAAGATTCTTAGGTGTATATATCGATGAAAAGCTTAATTGGAAAAGCCACATTGCTAACTTGTGCAATAAAATTTCAAAGAGTATAGGCATTTTATACAAAATAAGAAACGTTCTAGATAAACATACCTTAATTCAGTTATATTATTCGCTAATTCATTGCCATTTTAATTATGCAAACATTGCTTGGAGTAGCACTTATAAAAGTAAACTTAAACCTCTCTATCGGCAACAGAAACATGTAGCACGCTTTACAAATTTCAAGGACCGTTTTGCTCAAGCCAAATCTCTTTAATATGATATGAAAGCACTCAATATATATGAGTTAAGTGTTTTTAATATTCATTGTTTTATGTATAAATGCAAGGCCCACCTATCACCCGTTTCTTTTCGTAACTTGTGTTTACAAAGAGATAGAAATAAATATATTTTAAGGAACGATAATTTAATTCGACAACCATTTTCTCAAACCAATTTTGGAAAATTTTTTATTTCATTTCGCGGACCATTTTTATGAAATAGTATAGTTCTAAACACTTTTAAAGATTTTCCTCAAGAATGTAATTTTGATTATTTTAAACAAAAAAAAACTTATTTTTTTAACTGAAAATATATTATTCTAAATTTAAATTTTAAAATTTTTTGAAAATCCTTTATCTATATTAGTATATGTATATATTTAATGTATATTCTTTTTTTTGTTTGTTTGTTTTTTATCCACAAGCAATTAGCGGTTTCTCTGTGACAAGACCTGATGGTCTTCTTTGAGTATCCACGTTCTTTATATTTTTATTATTTATTTCTTAAAGATATCTTGACTTGTTAACTTTTATTATTGTAATAAAGTTTTGTTTATTTAAATTGTAATAAATATTATAATAAATAACAAAAAAAAAAAAAAAAAAAAAAATTTACGATGCCTTATGTCGCGGATAATAAATAAATATATAACTGTTATTATTGCATTAATGAACATAATCAATCTCTAAAAAAAATATGTACCGGTTTAATCTTGATATGAAAAAGATCAACATCCATCGAAGCAATCGTGTAGTTTTCAAAAATTAACTCTAACAATTAACTAATGTATAATAAGTTAACATGTAACTGTTATTACTGAATTAATAAATATAATCTTGAGGTCTTTAAGATAAACATCTCTACCTAGCGGGCACAACAACGTTGATACAACGTTAAATGACGTTGTTTTTTTGGTTGGATTAACGTTGGAAATGGAAAGGATGGACGACGTCAGATTTGCCAACGTTATAATTTGGTCGAAAACCGATATGCTATGATGTTCCTTGATGTTTTTCCAACATTAATTAATGTTGTATTAACATCGAGCAACGTTGGTATAACAACATTCTAACGTGGTTTATTAGGTTGGTTTGGCGTTGAGTTAATGTTGGAAATGGAAAGGATGGACGACGTTAGTTTTGCTAACGTTAGCTAACGTTGTAATTTAGACGCTAAAACGAAATGATATAATTTTTATCTTGACGTTTTTCGTCAAGATAAAAATTATAACATTTTATCTTGACGTTTTGACATCGAACAACATTGGATTAACACCATTCAAACGTTGCTTAACGTTATTCTAACGCTTATGAAACGTCTGAGTAGATCTATATAGCTGAAGGTTAACGTTCAATAAACAACAGGTTTGACAACAAAATGACAAGAAATTGTTTAAAAACGACTATTTACAAAAACATTACAACGTGGTAGAGTAATTTTGTTCATTAAGAAATATTCCGAGGAAATTTTTACATAATAAATTTAAAAATAAAAAGTTAGTTATTCTCTTGTTGCTGCAGTTTTTTGGGACATCATTGGTTGTGCTTTAATTTTGTTTTCGCCCGCCGTCTTCTACATTCACCTTGTCTGGTGCGTATCTCAGAATTTTCTGTATTTCAAAATTAATCTCTTTCAACGTGTTTCCTTTCAAAGACATTACCAAGACTAAAAATGCATAGTTTGGTTAATATAAATTTAATTATCTACAATATCTTTGATTATATTTATTATTAATTAAAATTAATACTTGTAATATTGATAACAAATAATTATATCAAAATTTATGATTTTAAACTTTGACCATGTTACAAAGTAACAATAAAAATAGGATTTGTGTTTTGTGTCGAACTCACAAAAACTTGAAGAAAAACAAATAAGTTAAAACTCTGTTAGAAAATAAAATTTATCCAATTAAAAGACAAACAAAAATCTTCCTTTTTAAGATTGCAAAATTAATACTTACTCACTATTAGCTCGTATAATTTCAGTTGCTGAAAACTTTGTTTCTCCGTTTTATCCACTTTTCTATGCCTTATATACTCGTTACGATTTTTGCCTTTAATAGTAAATGCACTCATAACTCTGTATGGCATCATACTAAATAGTAATTTTTATCATATTAAATTATTGTTGTGAGAAAAAAAAGTTCAAAAAAAATAAGTAACCTATAAATTATCTATCTTACCTGCAAGCCCTTGCAAGCAAATATTATTAAAATGTTTTTTTTTTTGGCATTTTTGACCAAACTTTAACATTTAAAGGTTGTTTTGATAAGACTCTGTTTAGAATTTGGTCAGTTATGATAAAAATTTTATAATAAATTACACGCTTTTTTTTCTTTTGCATTTTCGGCAAAAAGAAGTAACTATAATTTATAAAGATTTTCTTATTTAGATTGACATACTTAAAAAGCTTAATATACCTTTCCATTATATTCTTAACAAGATCTTTTAGTTGAATACCACCAATTTTTCGCAACCTATCAATCTAATCAATACAATATATAAATAAAAGGTTTATTTTATTACACATGTTAACATTACTTTATGTATATACTTTATTACTTTCTTTTCTATATATTATCATTACATTATTAGCCGTATTTGTTATTAATGATTTGGATACATGCGTTATATATATGAATGTGCATTGGAAAATTTGGTTAAAAATAAACAGTAAATACTTAAATAGAATTTAACATTCGGTACAAAAGAGTAAACGCATATTGTTCCGCTAATCAAGAGATCCAATTTGTACCCTTTACTTAACTATATAATTATATAACATATTAACTTTTATTTAAATGTATCATTAAATCATAAAATATTAATAATATAATTCTATTCTATATTCTTTTCGTAGTATTCAAAAACAAAGATATACTTTAAACAAGTTGGATTACTATATACTCACAACATTCTTAGCAACATCTTCATCCACCCTTAACAAGATAGGGGAGATGGGGGCTCCTTGATCTGTGGGGCAGCTTGATCTTTTTGCGCTACATCATCTATTTATAATTATATCTGCGTGACGTCATAAGTTGCAATCCGCATAGACTTCCGGCTATTTATTTTCGTTGTTGTTTTGCAAAAAAAATAATTTTACGAATTTTAAGAAATAAAAGTTTGATTTTCGCGATTAAAGGTAAATTTGATGAACATTTACTTATATATTTTTGTTACAATGTTAAATATTTGTAAAATATCTACTGGAGTCCCTATGTGTTTTATTGACCTATATTTATGGTATGATTTTGGCGTCGCACGTTATTTATCGGCCATGTTATTATCAGCAATTATTTCATGATGTATACCTATAGGGGTTCCTTGATCTCTCTAACATGGGGCTGGTTGATCTGAGGATCAAGGTGCCCCATACTAAAATTATAATAATACATGTTTAATTTGATCTGGTTTTTGTGTATTTGATTACATTAAAATAACTTTTGAAATGCATTCATTGCACAAACAACTAATATTTTTATTTGCTAGATAAATAAAATTAATAATATTTAGAAGGTAAAATTATTCTCTAAAGCTATAGTAATAATACTCGATTTATATTTGTTGAACTTTTGATAGACATTAATTTGTATCATATTGCATCAAATCCTTAAAATGTTTTTGAATTTGTTTTCAATATTTTAGATTTAGTATTGACTGAAAATGGTAAGAAGTAGAATTCGAAAGACAGCTAGAGGAATGATATCTCCAGAAACAATGAGAGCCGCTGTAAATGAAGTTTTATTGAAAAACAGGCCTAACAACCAAGTTGCTCGAGAGTTTGGTGTCGATCGTATGACATTAAAAAGATATGTTAAAAAGCAGCGGCTTAATCCGGATATTACATTTAAACCGAGATTTAATACACGACAGGTCTTTACAGAAGAAGAGGAAGATAAATTATTTGCTTCAAGCGTCGAAGATGAACTATGACCTTTCAACAAAAATAACTCGCCAATTAGCATATGAAATGGCTGTTGCTAATAATAAAGTTTGTCCGGATTCATGGATCAAGAACAAATTGGCAGGCATCGATTGGTTACAGAGCTTATATATGAAAAGAAAACCAGAATTATCTCTACGAGCACCAGAAGCCACCAGCTTTGCAAAAGCGACAGCATTCAACAGAATCACTGTTAGTGAATTTTTTCGGAATCTCCGATAAGTGCGGAAACGTCATCAGTTTGGTCCAGAAAGCATTTACAATGTAGATGAAACGGGACTAACAACCGTACAAAAACCTGTCAAAGTTATTGCTAGTAAAGGTGTCAAACAAGTAGGTAGTATAACATCGGCAGAAAGAGGAACTCTCGTGACAGCTTGCTGTGCTGTAAATGCGATCGGCAATTCGATACCACCACTGTTCGTTTTTCTGAGGGTGAAGTTTCGGGATTTTATGATCAAAGATGGCCCATCTGGATGCGTAGGATTTGCTAATCCATCTGGTTGGATGACATCAGAGATCTTTGTCAAATGGTTAAAACATTTCATCAAACATTCGCATTGTTCGAAAGAGTCCAAAGTTCTTCTTGTGTTAGACAACCACGAGAGTCATATATCTGTGGCAGCCCTCGACTTGGCCTAAGAAAACGGAATAACTATGCTTTCCACCACACTGTAGTCACAAGCTGCAACCAATGGAAAGATCTGTGTATGGGCCTCTGAAGAGGTATTACAATGCGGCATGTGGCAATTGGCTAGTCATCTGTCCGAGACCGATGACTATTTATGACATTGTTCCGATTGTGTGTGAAGCATATGGTAAAGCTTTTACAAAATCAAACATTGAGTCAGGATTTAAAGTTGCCGTAATCGAACCATTTAACCCGGACATTTTCACAGATGACGAATTTCTGGCAGCATCAGTTACCGATTGTCCAGAACCTACTCCTCCTACTGTTGAACATCCAAAAATCATTGCAGATATTGCAGAAACTATTGTATCGAACCCCGATGAAAATCAGCAGGAAATGGTTAGCTTGGATGAGCGAGACTCTTCTGAATTAGCAGGACCATCTGTTGCCGATGCAGTATTATCTGTTGCCGTAACAGCAATCCGGAATGTCATAACACCTGAAGTTCTGATACCCTTTCCGAAGGCTCCGGCCAGAAAAAAACAATTAAAAAGTAGGCAACAAAAAATAAGAATTTTGACAGACACTCCTGTTCGAAATGAGATTTGTTTAGCAAAAGAAAAAAACAAAACAAAAAAATCGACCAAAAAAAAAGCTTCAACTGTTCAGAAAAATTTAAAAAAGACCACAACAAAATCTAAAACAAAAAGTGCTCCTTCAAGACTTCAGTTTGAAGAACCCGATGATGAGTTTGAGGAAGAGTTGAGACTTTGAAAGATAAAACGCATCAAGAAAAAAAATTCTACAAGTGCAGCCTTTGAAGACGATGAGCCAATGGAACTTTCCGATATATCTGATAATATTGATGGCCTACCACCGCTTGAAAGTGAAGACAGTGAAAATGATCTTGACGTGATATCTTCTCAACAGATAGTTGAATCATCAGACCTGAACTTTGACTTTGATGCACTGAATGTGGAGGATTTTGTTCTCGTTAAATTTGATACGAAAAAGAAAACGATTCATTATGTTGGACAAATCTGTGAAGAAGAAAATGTGCGAATGCTCAAATATTTGAAAAGAGAAAATTTAAAATCAAATAAATTCATCTCTGTCAGTGAGCAATTGTACGAGTTTATCAGAGATGATATCGTCTGCAAGCTTCCCGATTCAATGCAGCATGGTGGCACGGCTCGTGTCGGTCGACATTTGATTTTCGACTTTGATTTTTCAGTTTTTGCAAACATTTCTAAGGATTTCTAATGAAAAAACTGTTGCATTAGACTTTAAATGTGAACCTCTCAGCAGAAATGTGCAGAACTATGTTTTTAATTATGCTTTATTGTCAACATTTATCATTTGTAGGTGATATTATAAAGTTGAGTTTTAGCTTACTAAATATTATTTGTACCAAAAGAAGCTTGTTGATTTGAATGAAGAAATAAATATTCTTTTTAAAATATTGAAAATAGTGGTGTTGTCTGCAATGGTTTTCAAGTAATCAACCATAAAACCTGAAAAGGATCAAGGTGCCCCCATCTCCCCTATATATATATATATATATATATATATATATATATATATATATATATATATATATATATATATATATATATATATATATATATATATATATATATATATATATATATATATATATATATATATATATATATATATATATATCAGGCCTTGTTACGAGATTTCGCTGCGTAGCGAAAACGCGTAACGCATTTTTAAGTAACTCAACTCAGCAAATATAATAAAATATCTTATTAATAAAATATTTACATCAAAATAAATTTATAACTAAAAATAATTTTTATATTTAAAAGGAATTTATATATTTAATTCCTTAAGATAAAACTTAAAATACTTTATTTTTTTTAACTAATTTTCAACAACAACAACAAAAAAAATTATGAAACAAACTGTTTCTTTAACAAAAAATCTATTAGTTTACAATTGCGGTTAAATGCTTTTACTTATTTCTTCTGAATAAACGTTACGTTACGTCACGTTAACGACAATCAAAAGATAATTTAAATATTCTAAAAGATATAAGTTTTTGCGTAGCGCTAAACTGCTGTACGCGTAGGCAAATCGCCTTTTCGCAAGCAAAATGCGAGCTGCGTAACGCTTCTTAACATATATTCTTATATATATATATAAATATATATATTTATATATATATATATATATTAATATATATATATATATATATATATATATATATATATATATAATAATTATATTATATATATATATATATATATATATATATATATATATATATTATATTATAATATATATATATATATGTATATATATATATATATATATATATATATATATATAAATATATATATATATTAATTATATTATATATATATATATATATATATATATATATATATATATATATATATATATATTTATATATAAATATATATATATATTAATTATATTATATATATATTAATTATATTATATATATATATATACATTATATTATATATATATATATATATATATATATATATATATATATATATATATATATATAAATATAAATAAATATATATAGTACATATATATATATATATATATATATATATATATATATATATATATATATGTTATATTATAATATATATATATATAAATATATATATATATATATATTAATTATATTATATATATATATATATATATAATATAATATATATATATATATATATATATATAAATATATATATATTAATTATATTATATATATATATATATATATTAATTATATTATATAAATATATTATATTATATAATATATATATATATATATATATATATATATATATATATATATATATATATATATATATATATATATATATATATATATATATATATATTATGTATATCCTTTTTTCCTATTGTTATTAAAAATAGAATTTATTCTTACTTTTAAAATTAATGTTGTTAGAGTTATATTATTAACAGTATTATTATTAGGTGTTTACTATTATTTAGGTATTTACTTATTACTATGTAATTGAATATCATAGATTTTATTATGTAATAGTTAAGCACTATTTAGCTTAAGTTAATTAACTTCCTAGGAACTAGATATTAATGCAGTTGTGAAATACAAATTACTTAAAAATAACAAGATAATTTATTTAAACATCTTTGTCTAAACATCTTATAGACATACCAGCCTATATGAATATTTCATCAGTCTCATAGAAAATAAATTTTTATTTTTAAACTGATTCGATAAGCTATTTTATTACAATAAAGAAATACATAAAAATCATTTAATATATGCTAAATTTTGTGACATTTATTATCACTAAATATAATTTTTTTTACATTATATAATAATTTGAGTTATTTATAGAGTATATAATAATTTAAGTTATTTTATTTTCATAAAATTGAAATAATATGAATTACTACTTGAAATAGACTTTAATGCGAATATATTAATATATCATTTTCTTATTGACTTCAAAAACAAACCGGTAAAGCTACAGTTAAGCGGCCTAAGATAATTATATTATTTTACTTTTTGCGCTCTCGTTCGTAGAGACATAGAGTTCGTAGAGAGTTCATAAGTTTCGCTTTTAAAAACACGCTCCATCGTTTTATAAAAACCAAAAAAATATAATTATTTTAGGCCGCTTAACTGTAGCTTTATCAACAAACCTTGATGAAGTCGATACAATAAGAAATTGATTTCCTTTAAAAATCTAAAACATACAAGGTACTTTCCTTTCTTAGTTGCAACCACTTCTTCGCGTGATACATTAATCGAATCCTACGTAATCCATATGCTTCACATAACTTAATTAAAAAATATAAAATTGTTTTGAAAAAAATAAATAAAATGATGCTGCAATTAATGAGAACATTAAAAACTATTTATTATTATATTAAACTATTTATTATAAATATTAAACTTTCACAAAAAATAATTATTTAGTACCTTTATTATAATAGTTAAATATTTATGTCATCATTTACAACCAATCATTAAAATCATTAACATTATAGACTTAGCGACACAAGAAGAAGTCTTTTAAGGATAACGTTTTATAAGAAAAAAATAATCTAATTTCTTTTTAAAATGTAAACATTTATTCGCGTGTTTTCATATAATGTAATTAGTTTTACCAAAACGAATTAAAATTTTATATGGATTTCCTCATTTGTCGCAAAATGCGACTCAAGAGGAAACGCATGTTGACAAAAAATATTTTAATTATTAGTTTGTTACTCCATTACTGATATTAAACATTTAATATCAGTAATGCGGTGCGACAAGGAGGTGTACTGTCTCCTCTTCTATTTAATTTATCTATATTAACGATCTTAGTGTTTTACTCAATAAAACTTCCGTAGGCTGTTGCTTGGGTCCTTCTCTTCTTAACCATCTTCTTTATGCTGATGATATTGTCCTGTGTGCACCCTCAACCAAAGATCTTACTCCAGATTTTACTTGATTTATGCTCCAGTTATGCTGTGAAACATGATATAGTTTATAACAATATTAAGTCTCAAATAAATTTTTTTGAAATTTATAAACCCCTTATAAATAGCCCCAGTTTCACATTATCTGGCATGGTTCTTACATACACTAGTTATTACAAATATCTGGGTCACTTGATCTCAAAGGATATGCAGGATGACAAAGATATTTTAAAATTTTATCTATGCTAAAGCTAACCTCATCCGTAGAAAGTTCAGCCCTACACAAATACAAACAAAGATCATGTTTTTAATGCCTTTTGCAGCCCAATCTATGGATGTCAGCTGTGGTATCTTTGGAGAAAACACTTATTCCATCGCCTATGTGTTGCATATAATATTGCACTTCACCTGATAAATAAACAAGCCACCATGGAACAGTACAGGTGAATTATTTGTGAAACATGGTGCCCATTCACTTAACGTTGTTATTCGCAAGCAACAATACTCCTCACAGTTACTGCTGCAGAATAGGAAGAACCTCGTCATAAAAGCTTTTGTTAACTCAGACATGTTCTTGCAGTCTCCACTGATGTTTAAATGGAGAGCTGAGTTATATCTATAACACTTTAATTTCTTATCTTTATTTTGTTTATTTTTTTTTTTCTTGCGTTTTGTTTATACTCAAGTGCGTTAGTCTTTGTTTTATTCTAATCCACTTTATTTTACCCATTGTGTGTTTATTATATTGGGCCTTGAGCCTGTCAATAAAAATAAAAAAAATAAAAAAAATTAACCAAACGTAATTGCGACGGAAAAAAGTCCGCATCATCCAACGTTAACAAAACGTTATAATTCCGATTTTAAAAAAATGCTAGTGTTACCGAAGTTGTTATAACGTTGTAGTTCGATGAAAAGAAACGTAACCACAATGTTATGATTCCGATAAAAAGTAACGTTAGTGTAACTAACGTTACCACAATGTTGTAATTCGGATGGAAAAAAGGGGAGGGTAGAGAATATGGTATACATCAAAAAAAGGGGAGGGTAGAGAGTATGGTATACATTAGGCACTGTAAAATTTATTATAAAAAGTAAAGATTAACCTACTATCTGTAAATAATATCTGTTAATGCAAGTTTATAAGACATACTATGATTTAAAATAACATATACCTTATTACACATTTCTATTATGTTATCACCATATCACCACTTATTATGTATGCAGAAAATTGATATTTGCTCACTTCATACTCAACACCATCATCATCTTCATTCTCTTTTGGTTTCCAATAAGAAACTATATATACATAACTTTTCATATTTTCAATGCCAACAAATCTGCCGTAATATATGTGTAAGTGGTATATAGGTGTAAGTGGCATTATCGAACCAAATGTGGCAAATACTTCTTCCAATAGAAGCTCCAATTAGAATTTCTTCGATATCTGAGGCCTCATTTTTTTCTAGGTTAGGAAACATTTCTCTTACCTGATCAGACATGCAATTTTTTAATATTTTTTCTACATTTCTGCGTTCTTTGTTCTCTTTTTTCTGAATTTTATCTGCCATTCCTTTTATAAATTCTAACTTCAGGTCATTATGACATTGCATATTTGTAAACCACTTTTTTCTGGCATTAGAGATAGCCCATAATATTAACTTGTTTTAAATATCATTTGGCTTTTTGCATAGCAGAGCAGTTGTTTTATTTTTGCAAGCACGAAGTTTTGATGAAAGAAAACAAAGAGTGGCATTTGGAGCTCCAAGGACACACAACTCACAACTCACCGATACTTTAGGTGAAATAGTTAATAAGTTACAAAGAATAAACTTTGTTTATAATAGTCTTTTACAGAATTTGACTAAATCGATAGCCAGTATGTTCCGCAATTTTACGGAGAGGAAAACTTCGTTTATAATAGTCTTTTACAGAATTTGACTAAATCAATAGCCAGTGTGTTCCCCCAACTTTACGGAGTTTACGGAGAGGAAAGACAATTGTTTTAGGTTTAATTATAGCTGCTTTTAGCAGCTATAATTAAACCTAAAGCAAATGTCTTTCTTCTACGTAAAAGTAAAGAAATGCAATTTTTATCAGTCAACTTGCTCAGATATAGTAATAGTATCATATAAAAAATCTTTCCAATAAAGTTGATCATGAAGATATAAAGGTTTCTTAAAGTTTTTTCTATTTGTATTTCTTGAATTAAGCATGTCAAATAATTTGTCAATAACTTGAATAAAACGGATTGTACTATTTGCTCCCAAGAATGATGGATGTTTAGATTAAAATTTAAACCATTAAAAACTCAATTGTATCAGCAACAGAGCTGCTAAGAGCTTGGTAAGCTATTTTCACATTCATTATGTGTTGATGAAATTCTATATGTTTTCTTGAAAGTTTGTTTTCAAATTTCAAATCTTCAAACTCTTGTAATTCAAACAAAGCTTTAATGTAACTCCATTTAATATATTGGCCATCACCATCAATAAAAACACCCAAATCATTAAGAGAATTTCTTGCTAATTTAAGCATATGACATGGATCAAGAAAAATGGGTATTAGTTGGTTGTTATATAAAAAAGTACTGACTATATTTTCAATGTCTTTGCCAAACTGGCATCCAAAGGCGACAACAGAATTTAAATTGGTACTTGTACCATCAAATATAATACTAATGTATTATCGATGTAATATCGAATAAAGTTAAAGCATGTTAAATCACTTGCTTTATTTTTATTCGATAAAACATAACCAATTGGTGTTTTCCAATGTCCTCGCAAGCCAACTAAAATGAAAACTAATGCCTCAGTAGCTCGACTCTCAGGTTCGCATACAATAATATCCTTGCCGAAATCACAAAAACCAATATAGTGACCTAAACTTTTGTCATAAGTTATACTGTTAATTGCCATAGCATCAATAATGAGGGCACCGTATTCAAAGTTTACATCTGTTTTCTATTTATCATCAAGATAGGCAAAAACATCATGGAATAAACCAGGGTCACAATTTACAGATGATGTCCAATGTGATATTGAACTGGCAGCAGGAAGACACAACATTGATTGAAGAAAGTTATATGCACGTGGAGAATAAAAATAAAGAGTTGAAGCAAATTTTTTTACTTTATGATTGTATCTGTGACCTTTTGGTTTAACATTTTGATTGAGAAATTGATTTTTAACGATTTCATAAGAAAGTCCAGAAAAATTTTCACTTAAAACAGTTGCAGCATTTGTAGTCAAATAATTTTTAGATTGTAAATAGGAAACCATTTACAATCTAAAAATTGTTTGATGTTTATAATGATGATCAACACTTAAAATATTTTTATCTGGGATGCAACAATTATAGGGAAAAGATTACTAGGGGAAAGGCGCCTATGATGGCATACTTAACTTTGAAGCTTCATTATTCAGTATCCTGAAGACCAATAATAAAAGTTTTGATATGGATACATTCCTTGTTACATCTAGAACAATAATTACCCTGGGAGTTTTCATCAGTTTTATTTTTTTTATAAGTTATTCTTATGGTAAAAAAAAGCACAAGTATGCCATCATAGGCAACCACTACTCCTATGATGGCATAGGGGAGGATGGGGCTAGTTAGGATCGAGGATAACTTAATGATTTCATTTAACTTTAGAGTCTTCCCTCAGAAAAGCCAGAAACTACTCGAAACCATCCTAATTTACCATTTCATGCTACACACCAGCATTGTAAAATTTTGCGCATGCGCATAGGATATATTGCGTTTTACGTATTTTTTGGACCAAAAAAAATGTTGGAGCATCGCTTTCTTTTAACTTTACTTAAAAACAAGTTTTTCTTATAAAAAAAAAAAGGTTTTCCCAACTCGTCAATATTTCAACACCCCCAACTCGTCAGTGTGCCATCATGGGTAAAAGTCATCATTTTCATTAAAACAAGCCGCGTCTGCTTTGTTCAAAAGATAAAATTAAAGTAACTATTCCACTAAATGCACAAAAATTGAATATAAAATGCATGAAAATTTCATTTCGGCACAGTTAATAGTAAAATCACAATCTTAAATATATGAAGGAAATAAAACTACAACAGCACATCCCAAAATCGATTTTTGTTGATTATAAAAACAATATTTGTGCACAAGGGACGTTTTTTCACTAAAACTAATGTAAAGTCAGTATAGTCATGTAGGTCTAATCATTTTTTTACCAAAACCAACTTTAATGGAAACATGACCGGTATGCCATCATAGGCGCTATGCCATCATAGGCGCCTTTCCCCTACATCTGTCCAACAACATCCGCGGAGTAGTGAAATAACATCCGCGCATTTTTGTGTAAGAACATCCGCTTTTTTTCTTTACTGAATTAACATCCGAGAAACAACATCATAAATTTCATCGATGCATAATAGCCTCTTTAGAAAGATGTAACTACATCCGGGATTTTTTCTCGATGTGTAACTACATCCGCCTAAAATAATCCATTATTAAAAATTAAATAAAAAATAAATTGAAATAAATTTCCGGACGTAGTTACATCCGAAAAAAATCAGATGTGTAACTACATCTGGTTAAAATAACGCATTATTTAAAAAAGCGGAGGTGCTCTGTGACAAGACCATTAGGACTTCTTAGAGCACCTTAATAACTAAAAAAAAAAGTTACATATTCGAAGAAAATATTTGAAAGTGTAACTGCATCCAGTTAAAATAATGTATTATTAAATAATCTTTCGGATGTAGTTACATCCGAAACTACATTTTGCATCTAGTTACATCCGAAAAAAATTAAATTCGTAACTACATCTGGTTAAGATAATACATTATTAAAAAAATAAAATTCGGATGTGGTTACATCCGAAAAATCTACAGATGTAGTTGCACGGATGTTATTATACATCAATGAAATTTGGGATGTTATTTCTCGGATGTTATTATACATCAACGAAATTTGGTATGTTATTTCTCGGATGTTATTATACATCGATGAAATTTCGGATGTTGTTTCACGGACGTTATTATACATGCCAAAAACGGATGTTATTGCCCTGACCCCAATTATAGTCTGATTCTAAAAATTGGTCGCTACGTATACAAGTAAATTTAGTTGGGATAAAATTTTCACATTTCAAAGCAACAATCCATCTTTTACACAATTCTAAATTTTTATAGGAAATTTATGGAAGGATTTTGTGCCGCTCTTTACATATCTATTAGAACATCCATACGCAGCACAAGAATTAACCATTGTATGATGAAATTACCAAAAGAAATAACTAATTTAAATAAACGCTTAAGCAAATTAACAGAAATTATGTCGGTATGATATATCGAAATTATTTTATGATATATAGAAATTATGTCGGGTATTAACTCTTTTTATTTTATGGTATATCGACTGTTTTGCCCGATTTAATATTGGCCGATTAAAACTGTAAACAAAAAAAATTGGCTTCACTTGCAGCTTATAAAAAAACCCAAAGTTAGATCTAGCTATTTATTTTACATCATTGTTTCTAAGTGCAATAAGTTGAAAACGCATTCTCGTTTTCGGTTTTTCAATGTGATATTTTAGGCGTATGTGATATTCTATTACAATCCACTGCAAATCCAATCCAGAAATGTTTGCCAGAGCTGTTTTTAAAAAATGTTATTATTCTAAATGAAAAGTTGGTAAAAATAATCTTATGGTGTCAAACTTGGGCTCTACGACCTTTTTTAATGATCATAAGGCCTGATTATTTTTATTAAACTTGGTTAGTTTGTACATTGTTGCTAATAAATCTTCTAAACTTATAGCATTTTACATTTTTAAAAATAACATGAGTTATATTATTTAATTAAATTTCGAATTTTGCTTTGTTTTTTAGTATAAATGGATAGAGTCCTACGAACTCCAGAATTTCAAATTAAGTTGTCTAAACTACTTGATCAAGATTGGTTTGAAATTGGTATTTTATTAAATGTCAAACAGCGTAGTTTAGTATCAATAAGAAATGATTCAATAGTTTTTCCAAAACAAAAAGACAAAGCATTTGAAATGATACAAACATGGTTCAGTTTTGATAAAAATCCAACGTTTGAGCAGTTAAAACAAGCCATTTTAAAAATTCCAAATCACGGTTTATTAAAGGAGGTGGAGGATCTTGCAAGTACACATTTTTTTATTATTGTTTGTATTAAATAATTTTTTTAGATTGTCATTTGTCATTTAAATTGTCACTCTCATTATAGGTTGATTTTTTAAATGTTATTTTAACTTCCTCATTAAATTCTCTGCTTTCAGAAAAAATGGATTATGATGATGTTGTTTTATTTTTTTATACATTTGAAAATAGTCACTTTACAAAAATCTAAAATAATCAAATGTATAAAAAATATTATAGGTTCTCTGATTGCGATTGAGAATTTAATAGCAGCATAATTTGTTTTTGGATGAATAAAATTGTTATTTGAAAATCATGTTGGGGTATAAATAATTCATTTTTTTAAAATTGGTGTCATTATTATTAACTTTAAATATAAATATGAGAGTATAAGTTAGAAAACGTTGATCATTTTGAATTTATGGTAAAAAAATTTAGTGTGTGAAAAGCAATTCACAATTTAAATAATCTTTACAGCATATTTTTGTTTAATTAGCAGTATATTTTTGATGCATTAGTGCTGCACTAAGCAACATTACCACAATTTAGATAGCAACAAATATATGAAAAGTCAATGAATTTTAAACATGTTTTGTTAAGCAACTGTTTGACTTTGTGTAGGAGGCCTATATTTTTGATATTATATTTTGGATAAAATGTATGTGGTTCTTCCACTTTACATATTTATCCAAAACTACACCTAGAACTGAAAAAGAATGCTTTTTCTTGACTTAGTTTTACGGGAATGTCCACTTTTTCATGAAGAAGATGGAAGAAATTATATTTTGTTTATTTAATATCTACAGACAGTTTATTCAGTACAAACCATTTGATTTCAGTTTTTGAACTTTCAATACGAACGTTCAAATAATAAGCAGCAAGCGTTTACTTAACATTCGCTGCAAACGTTACTTTAATAGCTCTTGAATGTTCACCACAAACGCACAATACCGAAATGGAAGTT